>NC_057407.1:45119213-45249989 GCF_019320065.1 Cervus canadensis | reverse complement strand
TGGAGATTTCCTAAAAAACTGGAAATAGAACTGCCATATGACCCAGAAATCCCACTTCTGGGCATACACACTGAGGAAACCAGATCTGAAAGAGACACGTGCGCCCCAGTGTTCTTCGCAGCACTGTTTATAATAGCCAGGACACGGAAGCAACCTAGATGCCCATCAGCAGATGAATGGATAAGGAAGCTGTGGTACATATACACCATGGAATATTACTCAGCCGTTAAAAATAATTCATTTGAATCAGTCCTAATGAGATGGATGAAACTGGAGCCCATTATACAGAGTGAAGTAAGCCAGAAAGATAAAGAACATTACAGCATACTAACACATATATATGGAATTTAGAAAGATGGTAACGATAACCCTATATGCAAAACAGAAAAAGAGACACAGAAATACAGAACAGACTATTGAACTCTGTGGGAGAATGTGAGGGTGGGATATTTCAAAAGAACAGCATGTATACTATCTATGGTGAAACAGATCCCCAGCCCAGGTGGGATGCATGAGACAAGTGCTCGGGCCTGGTGCACTGGGAAGACCCAGAGGAATCGGGTGGAGAGGGAGGTGGGAGGGGGGATCGGGATGGGGAATACGTGTAAATCTATGGCTGATTCATATCAATGTATGACAAAACCCACTGAAATGTTGTGAAGTAATTAGCCTCCAACTAATAAAAATATTAAAAATAAATAAATAAATAAATAAATAGACTCAACATGAAAAAAAAAATAAAATACAATAAAAACCCTTTTAGTATTAAAAAACACTCAACAAATTATAAATAGAAGAGAACTTTCTCAAATTGATAAAGGGCATCTCAGGCACAATTTATAGCTGACACCATACTTACCATGGTTTAAGATCATGAACAAGGCAGACGTCCATTCCTGCCATTTATATTCACCATTACATTAGAAGTTTTAGTTATGGCAATTAAGCAAGGAAAACAAGTAGAAATCCCCTAGAAAGGAAAACTCTATTTGCAGATGACATACTCTTACATACAAAAATACTAGCAAATCCACTAAAGAACTATAAAAATAAACAAGTTCAGCAAGGGGGCAGAATATGAGATCAATATACAAAAATCAATTGTATGTCTACACACTGGCAATGAAGAATGTAAAAAAAAAAAAAAAACAAAGAAAACAACTGCATTACAGTAGCATCAAAAAGAATATTTAAAACTGAAGTTAAAAGAAGTACATGGCTTGAAAGCTGAAACATTGTAGGAAAAAGTTAAGGAAGGTACATAAACTGCAAAACATGTCATGTTCAAGGATCAAAAGAGTTAATATTAGGTTGTCAATATGCCCCAAACTGATTTGCAAATAAAAAGCATTCAGAGCTGCAGCGGATTTTTTTTTTCAGAAATTTGATAAGCTGATCGTAAAATTCATATAGAAATACAAGAGACTAATAGCCAAAACGATCTTAAAAAAGAAGAATAAATTTGGAAGGCTCACATTTCCCAATTTCAAATTTTGCTGCAAAGCTACCATAATCCAGTCAATGTAGTATTGGCATAAGGATATACAGCAGATCAGTGGAATAGAATTTAGAGTCCCAAATTCTACACTTACATTTATGGTAAACTGATTTTTGACAGGCATGCCAAGACAATTTAATGGGGGAAAAGTGGCCTTTTTAAACAAACTGTGCTGAGACAAGTAGGTGTTCACATGCAGAAGAATGCAGTTAGACCCATACCTCACAGTTCAGTTCAGTTCAGTTCAGTCGCTCAGTCATGTCTGACTCTTTGCGACCCCGTGAACCACAGCACACCAGGCCTCTCTGTCCATCACCAACTCCCAGAGTCCACCCAAACTCGTTCGTGTCCATTAAGTTGGTAATGCCATCCAACCATCTCATCCTCTGTCATCCCCTTCTCCTGCCCTCAATCTTTCCCAGCATCAGGGTCTTTTCAAATGAGTCAGCTCTTCACATCAGGTGGCCAAAGTATCAGAGTTTCAGCGTCAACATCAGTCCTTCCAATGAACACCCAGGACTGATCTCCTTCAGGATGGACTGGTACACCTCATCCAAAACCTGTCTCCAGATGGATCAAATAACTAAATATAAGAGCTAAACATACAAACAGATGGCATCACCAACTTGATGGACATGAATTTCAGCAAGCTCTGGGAGTTGGTGATGGACAGGGAAGCCTGGCGGGCTGCAGTCCATGGGGTTGCAAAGAGTTGGACAGACTGAGCTACTGAACTGAAATAAAACATACAAAACTTTTAGAAGAAAATATAAAAGTCATTACACCTTTGTGACTTTGGGTGGGGCAATGTTTCTTGTGTATGACACCAGAAGCACAAGAACAACAACAAAATTGATGGATGGCTTCATCTCCATATATGAAGAAAGTGAAAAGATCATCCACAGAACAAGGGAAAATTACTGTAAATCTAATAGATAATAAGGAACGTGTATACACACAAAATATGAAATATCTTACAACTCAGTAATAAAAAAGACAAATAACCTAATTTTTTAAAGGGCAAAGAAAAAAAGACATTTTTTTCCCAAAAAGGTATACAAATGGGCAGTAAGCACAGGAAAAGATATCCAACATGATCAGCCATCAGGGAAATGCAAGTCTGAGCCACTTTCACACCCACTACGATGGCTACAATTAAAAATACAGATAATGACAAGTATCAGCGAGGGTGTGGGGAAACTAGAACCTTCATACACTGCTGGTGCTAACAGCAGCTTTGGGAAACACTGTATTTTCTCAAAAGGTTAAACATAGGCTGACCTTTGGGCTGAGCACTTCCACACTTCCACTCCTAGATACATACTCAAGAGAAAGAAAGCATATGTTTACACAAAAGCTTGTACACAATTGCTAACAGCAGCCTTAACTCAAAATTGCCAAAAAGTGCAAACAACCCAAATGTCCATCAACTAATAAATGGATACACAAATACTGTATATCTATACCGTGGAAGATCCTTCACCAAAACAACGAAGCAAGTACTTATGTTGCAAGCTAAAAACATGAACGAACCTCAAAAAAACATCTTACTCAGAGAAAGGCCACATATTATATAGTTCCATGTATAAGAAATAACCAGAATAGGCCAATCTATAGAAACAGAAAGCCAATTAGTGATTGACAAGGGTTTGGAGGAGAGAGTATGGGCAGTGACTTCTCATGAGTATGAAATTCCTTTCTGGGGTGACAAAGATGTTCTGTGATCAGATAATGGTGATGATGCACAACTCTGAAAATACACTAAACAGCCGTGAATTGTACACTTTAGAGGGGTTAAAGGTATGAGTTATTTCTTGATACATCTTTTTTAAAAAACCAGTAACAACTCTGCACAGTCTTCAAGAATATCAAAGAGCAGAGAATACTTCCCAATTCATCTGCTAAAATCAACATTACCCTGATACCAAAACAGGACAAAAACCATATAAAAAAGTAAACTACAAAACAACATCCCTCATGAACACAGATGCACAAATTCTAAACAAAATTAAAGCAACTCCAAGCCAACAAAACATGACAAGGATAATGATAAAATAATACCTCTTGACAAAACGGGGTGTATCCCAGGAATACAGGTCAGTTTAACATTCAAAAAAATCAGTCACTGTAACATATCATATGTATTAATTCCCAAGGGTTGCCATCATAGTTGAGTGGGCTAAAAAAACCCACAAATTGAGTGGGCTTAAAAAACAAAAACTGATTTTGCAGTTCTGGAGACTATAAGTCTCATATCAAGGAGAGGACAGAGCAATGCCCCTTCTGAAGCCTCCAGGCATGAATCCTTCCTGCCTCCTCCAGGCTCTGAGAGCCCCAGATGTGCCTTGTCTGTAGCAGCAGAACTCCAGTCTCTGCTTCCATCATCACACGGTATTCTCCCTTGTGTCTCTGGCTGCATGTGGCCATCTTCTTATAAGGACACCAGTCACAGTGGGTCAGGGAGCCCTCACTATTCCAGCATGACCTCATCTTAGCCAATTATGTACATGATCCTACTTCCAACCAAGGTCACATTCTGAGGTACTGGGTGGTGAGGGTTTTAACACATCTTTTTTAAGAGATACAGTCAACCCATAATATCTTATTAATAATTTAAAAAGAAAAACCACAATCATCTCAATAGAAAAAGTATTTAACAATATGCAACATCTGTTTCTAACAAAAACTCGGCAAACAAGGAGTAGAAGGTGATAAAAACATGTCAGAGACTGAACGCCTCACCCTGATCAGGAAGACAGAGAGGAACATCTGCTCTCACCGGGGGAGAGCAGGGGAGGTTCTGGACAGTGCAGCCAGGCCAAAATGGATAAACAAACAAACAAATAAATAAATATAAGAAATCCAGATTGGAAAAGAAGACTTAACTGCTTATTTGCAGAAGACATGATTCTTGATGTAGAAAATTCAGTGGAATTCACAAACTATCCACTAGAGTCCAAAAATGAGTTTAAAGGTTATAAGCAAAAACACTAAATGGAAAAGATACATGCAACCCAAAGTTCATAGCAGCAATATTTGCTATTGCCAAGGTACAAAAGAAACCTCATCTGTTCCCATGTGTCCATCAACAGATGACTGGATAAAGAATATGCACTACACACACACATATATATACACATACACACCAATGGAATACTACTTGGCCATACAAAGAATGAAATTTGCCATTTGCAGCAACCTGGATGGACTTGGAGGGCATTATGCTCAGTGAAATAAGTCAGAGAAAGGAAACACAGTATGATACCACTTTTATGCGGAATCTTAAAAATACAACAGAATAGTCAATACAACAAAAAAGAAGCAGACTCACAAACATGGAGAAAAACTAGTGAAAAAGCTAGTGTTTACCAATGGGGAAAGGGTAAGGATGACAGCCAACATAGGAGTGGGAAATGAAGAGGCACACAGCCCAGGTTGGATGCATGAGACAAGTGCTTGGGCCTGGTGCACTGGGAAGACCCAGAGGAATCGGGTGGAGAGGGAGGTGGGAGGGGGGATCTGGATGGGGAATACATGTAACTCCATGGCTGATTCATGTCAATGTATGACAAAACCCACTTCAATACTGTAAAGTAATTAGCCTCCAACTAATAAAAATAAATGAAAAAAAAAAAAAAGAGGTACAAGCTATTCTGTATGAAATAAGTTACAAGGATATATTGTACAATGTGGGGAATATAACCAATATTTTACAATAAATATAAATGGAGTACAACCTTTAAAAATTATGAATCACTATATTGTATACCTATACTATGATATCAATATAATACTGCATAGCAACTACAATAAAAAATAAAAAAAAATTTTAAGGGAAATAATCAGATGTGAGTATATTTGCATTTACAAAGTTATTCATTGCATTGCTGTAATTGAAAAAACTATAAACCACCTAAATGTCCATCAATAAATATAATAGATGCTCACAAAAAAACAAATATCATGTACCATAACATCCGAAAAACTGAACTATTCAGGGATAAGTCTGACAAAAGATGAAAGACCTATACACTTAAAAAGATAAAATATTGTTGAGATAAATTAAAGAGGACCCAAATAAGTGAAGGGATACACCACATTCATGAGCGGGAAGTCAATTTTGTTAAAATGCCATTCTCTCCAAATTAAGACTAAACGTAATCCCAATCGAAATCCCAATAGGGTTTTTTGTTTGTTTTGGTAGAAATCAACAAGTTGATTCTAAGTTTTTATATCATATACGTATATATCAGTTGGAACTTTCTCTCCATTCTTGTTTTGTCTCCCCTTCATGGCTCTTAATACTCTCCAACCACTGAAACACTCTCCCCTCTTAAGACATGCAAGCTCGCCTTTCTTGTAAATGCTCTCGTCTTCCCTTCTTTATCAAAAAATTAATTTAATTTGGCTGTGCTGGGTCTGAGTTGTGGCATGTGGGATCCTTTTAGTTTCGGGTTATTTTAGTTGTGGGCTTCGCTGGTGGCTCAGATGGTAAAGAATCTGCCTTCAACACAGGAGACCCAGGTTCGATCCCTGGGTTGGGATGATCCCCTGGATAAGGAAATGGCAACCTAATCCAGTATGCTTGCCTGGGAAATGCCATGGACAGAGAAGCCTGGCAGGGGTCCGTGGGTTCACAAAGAGTTGGACACGACTGAGCGACTAACACTTTTACTCTGGTTGTAGCATGCAGACTCTTCAGTTGCAGCATGTGGGATCTAGTTCCCCAAGCAGGGATGGAACCGAGGCGCCCTGCATTGGGAGTGTGGAGTCTTAGTCAGTGGACCACCAGGGAAGTCCCCTGATCTACTTTTCTTTTCTTTTTCCTTTAAATTCTGAGACAGTGTTCTTATATCATCATTAATAACACTGTGGTGTTTTTAGTATCTATTTTCTTATATTATAATCACTTTTTAAATTGAGATGAAGTCTCTCAAACATAAAGATCTATAGAGTATAGCAAGATAATTACTGATGATCCAACAAATGCAGTTTTAAGCTCCTCTGCATACCCTTAACTCTCCTCCAAATCCTGATTTATCCAGTATACTGAGTTTATCAGTAACTGTTTTTTAAGTTGCAGGTCTAGTGGTAACAATGTCTTGTGTGTGTGTGTGTGTGTGTGTGAAAATGATTATTTAGTTTAACAGATACTTCAAAGTTCATCATTATTTCTCAGATCTTTTATAAAGGACTCCATCATCTTCTGGTTTCTATTAATATTCCTGAATGATCCACTGTCAGAATGATTGGAATGTTGATTGGCAATCTGCCTTTTCTCTTTGACCTTTGTAAAAAAAAGTTTTCTTGACATCATCATCTTCATTATTCATTTAGCTTTGCTCAATATGCTATTTTGTCTTTTTATTGGATTTTTATATTCTTTAATTATGGTTTTCTTTTTTGAACTTTTGTTCTTTGAATGTCTCCTAGAGCATTTTTACAATCCTTGACCCTTGACTGAATTTTTGTTTTTCTAAATTATATTTCTTTTTGATTTTTTAAATTATCGAAAGTATTATCACATATTTGAGGGAGACTTGTAAAACATAGAGCAAAGTCACACATAGTTCCACTATATATTAGTTATTTTTTAAGTAGATAAGTTCAGATTTTTAGTTGAAGTTTCAGTATCAAACTCTCAAAACTTAGTAGAATGGACAGAAAAGTAGAAGGACAGAGTAGACCCAAAGAGCAATGAACCAATTCAACATTATTAAGACTTATACAATTTTCACAGGCTTGCCTGGTGGCTCAGATGGTAAAGACTCTGCATGCAATGCGGGAGACATGGGTTGGATTCCTGGGTTGGGAAGATCCCCTGGAAGCAGGCATGGCAACCCACTCCAGTATTCTTGCCTGGAGAATCCCCTGGACAGAGGAGCCTGGCAGGTTACAGTCCCTGGGGCTGCAAAGTCAGACACGGCTGAGCAACTAAGCATAGCACAGCATACCATTTTAACACACCAGTAGGATACAAATTTCATTCAAACTCTCATGGATGATAAACCAGGAGACACTGGAATACAACCAGGGACATAAAACAAGGTGCAAAAATGTCACAGTCTAAAGGTATTGAAATTATACAGAGTCTGCTCTCTTATCACTGTGGAATTCTGTAGAAATCTGTATCAAACAATATGTGAAAATAACCCACATATTTTCAAGTGCAATGTGACATTTACCAAGAGAGATCTTTGACTTAGCCATTAAAAGCCTCAATAAAGTTAGAACACTGAAAAAACCCAGAGGGTAACTACAGAGAAGAAAGCTTTTAAATGAGAAATTAATATCAAAGATACTTAACACCAAGTATTTGGAAATTAAATGTCTACTTTTAAATGATGGGAGTATCTAAGAAACCATAATAAGGAAAAGTAGAAAATAATGTGTAACAGAATAAAAATGAAAAGAGAATTTACCAGATTTTGTTGCATGCTGAAGTTGCTCAGTGCAACCAAATACAATGTGGACTCTTAAATAAGGTATGAAAACAAATAATGGACACTAGCATAAAATTTTGTGAAATTTGAAGAAAAATCTGTACTTTAGTTAATACTGTATCACATATTAATTTTTTAACAACATAGTATTTCTTGTATTTTCAGAATTGGATTAGAAGTTTCAAGCCTCATTGAAAATTTTTTTTAAAAATCCCTAAAATAATCTTTGTGACTCTTTATGACCCCATGGACTGTAGCTTACCAGGTTCCTTCGTCCATGGGATTTTCTAGGCAAGAATACTGGAGTGGGTTGCCATTTCCTTCTCCATAAGCCTTCTAGACTTTAGCAGTAATACTAGATGCCAGAGTAAATGGAATTGTATCAAAATTTTGAGTGAATACAAATTAGACATCTAGCATTCTAGTCATACTTAGTTAAACAAGTGGAACCAAAATGTCATAAATTTTTTCACTGAGCAAAACTTCATGTTTTCTAAAATATATTTATTATACATATTATTTATATATATGTACACAAAAGCTTTTCTGCTTACTACACTTGATAAAGGCTTGAGAAAGAACAACTGAAAAAAGAAATTTGAAAACATAAACTAAATCACATCTGGAGATTTGGAGAAAAAAAACAACACCTGGGCATTTTATATTTTTCAGAAAAATTAAATGATAATTCTAATGTGCATCTGAATTTTAAAAAGTGATTACAGGCTCTATTAAATCGTAGTTTTACGTTACAGAATTCTATTATATTCTGGTTGACCAATCACGATGCAATGGTATTAAAATGAATAATAGTTGCTGCTAAGTCACGTCAGTCGTGTCCGACACTGTGTGACCCCATAGACGCCAGCCCACCAGGCTCCCTTCCCTGGGATTCTCCAGGCAAGAATAATAGTTACATAATCACAATAGTAAAAGATGCTTATTAGTTTTCACAATGAATAGCCAGACAAAAAATAAAAGATAATTACAATTGCAAGCCATAATAGGAACATAATTAACCTAACAATATAAAATAATTACATCTAATTTTGGGAGTGAAGTAGAGTGATATGTTAAGTGGACACACATAAGTCACATGTTGCAGAGTTCCCTGTGCTATATAGTATGTTCTCATCCGTTATCTATTTTATTTTATACATAGTATCAAGACTGTATATGTGTCAACTCCAGTCCACCAATTCACTGCCTCCATTCCCTCTCGGTATCCATATACCTGTTCTCTACATCTGTGTCTCTATTTCTGCTCTACAAATAAGATCTTCTATGCATTTTTTTTCTAGATTCCACATATATGCATTAATCCTGAGCATATACTGAAAGAAACCATAATTCAAAAAACATACAGGCACCTCAATGTTCATAGTAGCACTATTTATAATATTCAAGACATGGAAGCAACCTAAATGTCCATCAACAGAGGAATGGATAAAGAAGGTGTGGTACACATTACTCAGCCATAAAAATGAACGAACTGGGCCATTTGTAGAGACATGGATGAACCTAGACACTGTTTATACAAAGTGAAGTAAATCAGAAAGAGAAAAATAAATATCCCTAAAATTTTAAAAAGGGGCAATTTCCTGGGTACCCTCTGTAATGGCCTTCACTAAATGACAAAAGGCAAATCCAAGACTCACTATAACAAATGACAAAGGCTGAAGAAGGTTAAGACGGACTAAGATAGCATATAATAGTTTCTGCAACAGACCGTCATACTTTTTTATGACCATCAAATAATGCAGAAAGAGATCTGAATTTTTTAAAATGCATTATAGAATTATAGTTTAGAATTCTGCAAAAATGACTGTTTGATGACTCCAGGATATTGAAAAATACCTGGAGTCCTCTTTATGCTAAAATAACCCCTTTCTGCAAAGCTTGTATCTAAATAGTAGAGGTTTGAAGTAGAGAATATACTCCAAAGGAAAACTCATAGGCGATAATACATTCATCTCTAAAAATGGATTTTATTTCCAATAAATGAACGGATATTTTATAGTAAAATTACCAAGCTAATAAAATTTAAAAACCACTTCCTAAAAGTAAAAACTTACCAAACCAGGCAATTTTTACAACTGGAAGAAGAAAATTCTCTGCATAAAACTGGTTAATCATAGTTATGGCTTTATTATCCAGACAATGCACATAAATTCCATACGGCAAAGTCTCAGCTTCACAAACTAATGGTTCATTTATTCAAAGAGACTGATCCAGAATTAAAATGAAAGTGAGGCTGTTGGTCTGAAGTATTGCGCTGTAGGATTCTGCTGCCCCTAAAGCAGCTTTACTGGGAGGCTCTGCCCCTTGCACGTCTGTGATTTGTGACCCTGCAGGAGACTCACTCATTGGAGCTGAAGGGTAGTTTTCCCACCAACAGTGCCGTCAGGCCAGCTCACTTTAGAGCTACAGTGAAATTGCTGGAAATACCCTGGGGTCCCTTATTTCAGCACATTAATGAGGCTGTTCACAAAGAGAGTTTATTACAGTAAGAGATAGATGTTTATTAGATCAGTAATATGATTACAGAACATGCTGTATGGGAAGGGCCTCTGGGAGCCGTAGGCAGGATAATTTTGCAGGCATTAAACAAAACAAAAAATCCAAACATCGTTATCAAAACTGTTAACTTCACTGCATCACAGTCATGGCTAAATATCCATACTACTAAATATCAACATTATTTTTCTGCTTCAAAATGATGCGCAGACAGGCTTTCTGAATTTGTATAAAATCAAAGAGGTTTTTTTTTGGGGTGGGGGTGGCAAAAATAAAACAAACTCAAGAGTATTTACTGCTCATCTTTTAAATACAGTTCATTTCTAAAGGCATCTGGGAATTACATTTGGAGGTGGTAGCCATGATGGTTTTTCACCGCATGTTTAATATATTCCTGAGTAATAAAGATAAGACCACCATCAGTATAACAGAGAGAGAAAAGAACACAGTGATGGTGACAGTTACTATGTGCCAAGTGCTGTGACAAGAGTTCTTCACACATTGTTCCTTTAGCTTTCCTAAAACCCCATGAGGTGTTAAAATTTCCTCCTTTTTTTGACATGGGAATGGAGACTTACTAACTTGCCCAAAGCCTTTCATCTGGTAACCAATGAAGCCAACCCAACCACAATTAAATGAATGGGTGCTCAGAGATGACCCAACTGCATCATGGAAATACCACGTGTCTTGCCAAACAGCCTCATGTGCATGTGTGTTCAGTTGTGTCTGACTCTTTGTGACCCTATGGACTGTATTCCACCAGGCTCCTTTGTCCATAGAATTTTTCCAGGCAAGACTACTGGAGTCGGTTGCCATTTCCTCCTCCAGGAGATCTTCCTGACTCAGGGACCTAACCCGGATCTCCTGCTTCTCTTGCAATGGCAGGCACATTCTTTTCCACTGTGCCACCTGGGAAGCCCCAGACAGCCTCACAATGACTGTCCAATCAATCAGCTAATATAGTTTTGTCTCTCCCTTTAAGAGATGTAACCATTTCCCTTTTTGTTGCTATTACCTATAAATCCAGAGTTCAGTCTCATTAGGCTATTAGCCCCCTGGAAGACAAAGCAATAGCAGTTTCCACACTTTAAAAATCTAGCATACACTGTAGGAGGCCTAGACATTAAAGACCAACATTGACCAAGTAAAATGCAACTAGTGTGACACTGAAGTAGATATAAAGTACATACACACACACACACGTCCAGTTGTTATCCATAACACCTCTTGACTTTAAATGGAGTTTTCATCATCATCCCAAAGTCTTGATCATGACTATTTGTACTTGATGAATTAGCGGAGAAGAGCTGTCTTTTCACACCGAAAATGCTAGTTTCTCTGGAGGATCACACAAAGCCAAAGGAAGGCGCTCCTGGTAATCCCCGGGGGCGTATCAGAACAGCTCTCCTACTACGCACCTTCTTTCCTGTGCTATAAAAGAATCACTACAGTTTCATCCCCTTTAGTTTTATTAGGAAGATATCCAATTAGGTCAAAGAGATGCTATTTTCACAGGACATGTTTTCCTATTGTCTCTTAGAATACAAACTACTCCCAATTAGGTAATGATTGTGGTACAAAGAACAAATAGAACCAACTGTATTCAAAGAAATAGTATTTTCATAGGATATGTAGGTGCTACTCCCACTAACCTAACAATTATATGCCAAAGCATACAAAACAAAATCTTAATAGTATGTGATGTTTGAAATCTTTTACAAATACACTACCACATAGATGTCCACCCTACTCCTTACAACAAAATAATAATCCTGACTAAACCAAATACCAAAAGGTAGAAATCAATCAAGAAAGTACCAGAAGAAAATACAGATGAATATATTTATATTCTTGGAATGGGAAGGCCTTTAAAAGATGACATAAAACTCAAAAGTCATAAAGAAAAACTGATAAAAGTGACTACTAAATGAAAATTACCTTTAGAGCTAAAGTACCAAAAAAATTATAAATACAGAAAGAAAATAAAAGGTATATTTGTTATGACGAAATAATAAACATCTTACTAGTCAAAGAATTCTTAAAAAATCAACAGAAAAGAGTAAACTAAACAGAAAATAAATCATCAAAGAATACACTAAAGGAATTTATAGAAAAAGATACACCAGTGGCTAACAAACCCATCAAAGATGTTAAATTACATTAAAAACTAAATAAATACAAAACACCAAAGACATACAAAATGTCATCTACAAGAAAAGCAAAATGATGTAATTTCATAAAATTCAGTATCAGCAAGGCTGTGGGGAAACGGGTAGCCTTTCTTTTGGGGAGAATGAAAACGGTAGTCTACCTTTTAGGGATGGCAATGTGGCAATACGTATTAAAATTTTAAATTTACAGCCTTTTCAACTAGTATATTTGATAGGATTCTCCAGAGAAAGGTCCAACAGGAGGTACATAATTATGCAGAAAAAGATTTATTATGAAGGATTGGCTCCCATGGTTATAAAGGCTGAAAAGTTCCATGGATTTGCCATCCGAGAGCCTGAAGCCCAGGAAAGCTGATGGTATAGTTCTTATCCAAATCCAAAGGCCCTGAAAACCAGGGGAGCCAACGGTGCAAACCCTAGTCTGAGCCTGAAGACTCAGGATCCAGGAGTTCCAATGTATGACGGCAGCAGATGGACATCCCAGCTCAAGTGCACAGCAAATGTGCCTTCCTCTGCCTTTTTGTTCTACGCAGGCCACCAAATAGTTGAGTGATGCCTATTTGCATCAGTAAGGACAATCTGCTTTATTGAGTTTACTGTTCAAATGCTAATCTCCTCCAGAAACACCCTCAAAGGCAGGCGAGAAACCATGTTTCACCTTAAAAACAAACAAAAACTCAGACGGGAGCTGTTCTGCCCATAAATCAAGATTATAGAATAATTTTTTTTTTAGTTTTTCATTCACACTTTTTGGCATCACGTATGTGAGGTTCCAGCATAAAAAACATATTATTTTATTTTATTATTATTTTACGTTTTGGTACTTTATATTTTCCCAGTGTTAATGCTCAAAGTGTTCTGAACTTGATTTTTAAACAATTACTAGTACAGGAAAAATGAGGTTAGCTATCAAACATTCAATCTGTTTTTCTCTCAGTGACAAATGAAGAGAAACTGATAACTGGGTAACACATTGAATTGTCTGTATTTGCAGTGTTTCTGCATGATGGATTTTGTAATTATCTTGGTCTCCACATTCCAAACAGCTTTGAGGTTTCATTTACATGAAATGTGAGTTTCCTATTTTTGCCTCAAGTGTATCTTTAATTATGTGTGAAACCATACTTATTTTAAAAAAGATAAGGTTATGAGCTGAAAACTTAACCCTTCAATTCACACTGACAGAAAAGTAGACAGGAAAAGCTCAACCAAACAGCTTATACTCACATTTACTTCTCTGTAAAATGAGTGTTTGTCTACTGCACTTGAAAGTACACAGTCCAACAGGCATGCTCTTGATGGCAGGATGATGACAGGAAGTGAATTCTACAGGGCAAGTCTTTAGTGAGGTCCCACTATTGTTCCTGGACATGGTTCAGTTCCAAGGATAGACAGAAATTATGGAAACCTGACTAGTAATGACCCTAGGGAATCACATCAAAATGAAAATAAAAATAACTAATAGAAGGGACACACACAGGCACACGATCCACAACGGGACACATTCCTAAGAAGTATGCTCACAAGTTCCAATCAGTCAAGGCCGATGCGTCTCAACCTATTTTACCAGATCATGTAGACATGGCCCAAAGATGAGTCTAAAATTGTTAGGATTCAAGTGAGAGTAAATCCTAACTTTGAACTAAATATGAATACAATTACTTCCTGGCCCAAGTGATACCTTACAAGAATGAACATGGAACTGCATGCAACAAAGACTCCTTGAGAATATTTCTGGAAAAATATTACACCTTTTCTGCTACTGATACCAAGTATTTTTCATTATCTCTTGAGTGAATTTTAGAATGATAGAACTTGAAAGGGCCAGAAGTACTCCTCTGGTCCAATTACTGACTTGAAGGAGAAGGCAATGGCACCCCACTCCAGTACTCTTGCCTGGAAAATCCCACGGACAGAGGAGCCTGGTAGGCTGCAGTCCATGGGGTCGCTAAGAGTCGGACACAACTGAGCGACTTCACTTTCACTTTTCGCTTTCATGCATTGGAGAAGGAAATGGCAACCCACTCCAGTGTTCTTGCCTGGAGAATCCCAGGGACGGGGAGCCTGGTGGGCTGCCACCTATGGGGTCGCACAGAGTCGGACAGGACTGAAGTGACTTAGCAGCAGCAGCAGCAGGTAACAAATGGTCATTTCAACTCTCTGGTGAATCTTTCAAATAAACTGGATGAAAAAGGTGCCTTTATATATTGTGTCAAATGGCTGTGTTGGGCCATTTATGTATAAGGACATGTTAGAGCCTGTCTGCCCAAAATGTCCTGCTTGGGAAGGGGGCCAGGTAGTCATGCTCTTTGACAGTAATTAGACAGCAGGCCCAGGGGCTGCTGCTTGTGACATGTCTACTCAAAAGGGCATCAAGAATGGATTATTACTCAACTCTGAAAAACAGAATGAAATATTGCCATCTGTAGCAATCTGAATAGACCCAAAGCTTATCATATTAGGTGAAGTAAGTCAGACAGGGAAAGACAAATATCACATGCTGTTGCTCATATGTGGAATCTAAGAAAAAGATACAAATGACCTTTACAAACCAGAAATAGATCCACAGACATAGAAAGCTAAGTTACAGTTAGCAAAGGGAAAAGAGGGCAGGGGGAGGGATAAATTAGGAATTTGGGAATTAACATATACATAGTACTAAATAGGTAAACAAGGACCTACTGTATAGCACAGGGAACTATACTCAATATTTTGTAGCAACCTACAGATGAAAAGAATCTGAAAAAAGTTTATATGTATACATGAATCACTGTGCTGTACATCTGAAACTGATAAGATGCTGTAAATCAACTGTACTGCAAGAAAAAGGGAACAATATCTTTAAAAAGAATTGATTAGCAAATCATGCCCCCCTCAAAAAAAACCTTTCTGCACATAAAAAAAAAAAAATTCACCTGTTTTCTTCCTAAAAGAAATCACTATTCTTATCATTTCATGGATGCAACATAGGTGCCAAGACATGTAACTTCCTGAGTCTCGAAGTAGAAGAACAACATTTTTAAATTCAAAATGAACTTTTATGCTCTGTTGAGACATACCTAGCTGCTTATTTTGGAGGACTGAAATACAGTTTATTACAGCACTACAGGGTCAATTTATTGCCACAGGAAATCCAACCAAATTGCTCATCGTCTCCACAGAACAGAACAGTATGTTGACCTTTACTGGCAGAATTAAAGAGTGAATTCTGTTGTAGCAGCTACTGTGAGAAACTTGAGTTGCAGAGCTGGTGAATATTTATGAAGTTTTCCTACTGAGCTGGCCACTGGAAGAGAGGATGAAGAGATACCTGCTTCTGAATCATACAAGAAGAGTGGAGTTACCTGTCAGATCTGACTTGGATTTCAAATCCTAAATTTAGGGGGAAAAAACACACCTCACTCTTTACTAAAATGATACAGTGTATTAGGAAAAATGCTCAAGATTCTGAAGCTAAAATTACACTCCAGGTACAATTCTCCATCTGATGGAGAGAATGTCAGATATCTTGAGAGTGGAAAGAGCCAGATAAGCAGCCTCCTTGTTGAGCTTCCATGCCTCACACCCTACACTCTGGGCACAGCAAGAAGACCCTTGGTCCCCACTGGTGCAGCGCATCAGCTCCCTCCAAGGCCACCTTCTGGACACTCTTGAGGGAGAATGTTTCCAAGGCTGAGGCTGAATGTCCGCTGTTTTGTGCCCCCTCGGGAGGATCCTTGTCCCACCTCATTACATGAAACCTTTCTGTTTTATGACTCACATCCTAAACCAATATTTCAATTAAAAAAACTTTCAAGAAATACCCTGTTAAATCTTTGGTGTAAATCACCCTACCCTCCCTTCTTCTGGTGTCCTTTATACACACACACATACAGCATGACATAAACCAGCTCATATTACAATTTTGTTTTGTAACTAGGTTTTGGCACTTGTTTTATCTTATCCATGTACTCCACAATTATTTATTGAGAGCTTGTGGTGGCCAAGCATTTTGAAAGTGCTTGTAATAAAGCTGGGAAATGGACAAACGACTTCTAGTCAAGACAGTGTGTGACTTCACACTTTGCACCAACAACTGCATAACAACTGAAAGAAGAAAAAAAAATAAGATACAGAGAAATATCTTTGTGGACCACAAATGAAACAAACACACAGAAGCCTGAGGTTCAAAAGCTGTTAGAAGCAGCAACTAGGAACACCAATATAATTGGGGCCAGAGCCCGTGTTTGGGCTAGGACAAAAGTCAGGCCCAGAACGTGAAGTGGAGGCTGGAGTTCCCTGTTCACGAAAGGAAGCTGAAATAGCTGTTCCAGCCTTGGGGCTTCCACGAATAAATGAAGCTGCTCTACTGAAAACAGCAGCAACAGAACCTGTGCCAAATCCTCGACAGGCTCGGAGTCTAGATTTGCGACACATCCAGTATCACCATAATATGGGAATCTGGGGACCCAGAGCAGTCATAGCAAGGCATTAGCGCAGAGAAAAGAAACAGCAGCGTCATACAGTACAAATAACTTCTCTTAATGAGTCTGACTAGAAAGGAAGCCTAAAATGAAGAAGACCACTGAACACAAAGATCACCAGCAGAATTCATTCTGGAAGAAATGATAATAATAGAGTAACTTCAAAGGGACTTTATGTTTTAAAAGTTTGCTTCAAGCATAATTGGCAGGCAAAGAAACTGTACATATTTATAACATAGAGCAATCAAGATAAGAAACATATCCACAAACCTCAAAAGTATCTTTCCACCAATACATCACCATTTTGATTATAATAACTTTGCGTACATCTTGACATGAGGTAGTGTTAAACCCTTCAACTTTATTTTCTTCGATAGTTGCCTTGGCTATGCTAAGATTCTTTGTATTCCATGAATGTTTTAGAACAAATTAAACAATTTCTACAAAAACAATTTTGAAAAAATTCCCAGAAACCCAACATCTTCCAAGACTGAATCCTAAAGAAGCAGAAAATGTGAACAGAACTGTAGCCAGCAAGGAGACTGAATCAGTATTAAGTCTCTGCAATCCAGAACAAAGAGCGGAGACTCTCCAGGAGGAAGTGGAGGCATACAAACAAGGCCGCCTCCCTGGCTACACAAAGTCAGTGTCAGTTGCTCAGTCGTGTCTGACTCTGCAACCCATGGAATGTAGCCCACCAGGCTCCTCTGTCCATGGGATTTTCCAGGCAAGAATAATAGAATGGGTTGCCATTCCCTTCTCCCGGGGATCTTCCTGACTCAGGGATTGAACCCGGCTTGCCCGCATTGCAGGCAGATTCATTACTGCCTGAGGAACCAGGGTCCTCAGCTACACCTCAAACACCAATTCAGCTGCTCATGCCAGATGCCAACTGAGATAATGTGACTTTTTAAAGTCTATTTTTCCTTTTATTTATTTATATTTTTGGCCACACCTTGCAGCTTGCAGGATCTTAGTGCCCCAGACACTTCAGGGTTTCATTAATGAATTATGTCAAACATTTTAAAAAGAACTAATACTAATTCTTCTCAAACTTTTCCCAAAATTTGAAGAGAAGGGAACATCTAACATATTCCATGAGTCCAGCATTATCCTGATTCTAATCCCAGAAAAAGACACTATAAAAAAATAGAACTACAGATGAATAACCCTGATGACCCCTGATGCAAACCTCTTCAACAAAATTCTGGAAAACCAAGCTCATCAGCATATTAAAATATCAAATGCCATGAACAAGTGGGCTTTACTCCTGGAACGCAATGATGATTCAGTATATGAAAATCAAGCAAAATAATACACAGCAATATTACCTAAAGCAATCTACAGATTTGATGCAATCCTTCTCAAAATCCCAATGAAGTTTTTTGCAGAAATAGAAAACCCCATCCAAAAATCCATATGTAACTTCAAATGGCCCAAAATAGCCAAAACAATCTTGAAAAAGGACAACATAGCTGGACTTCTAGATTTTAAAATTTACTCTACAATGATCAAACACATATGGTAACAGCATGAAGACTGACATAGAGACCAATGAAAGAGAGATTCCAGAAATAAACCCTCACATATGTAGTTAAATACTTTTTAACAAGGGCATGAAGACCATTTAATGGGAAAAACCAATCTTTTCAACAAATGGTTCTGAGAAAACTGGATCTGCACATTCAAAAAGAATGAAGCTGGACGCTTATCTAACAACACACACAAAAATAAACTCAAAGTTAATGAAACAGCTAAATGTAAGACCTAAAACTATAAAATTCTCAGAAGAAACATAGGGAAAAAACTTCATGATACCAGATTTGGCAGTGATTTCTTGGATATGACACAAAACGTACAGGCAGCAAATGAGAAATTAGGCAAATCATGAAAATTTATGAAGTTCTTAAAACTGTCCATCCAAAGACAATATCAGCAGAGTAAAAAGGCAATCCACAGAATGTCATAAAGTATTTTCATAACATATTTGATAATGGATTAGCATTCAGAATATACAGGGACTTTCTAATATTCAACAACAAAAAAGAAACAACATAATTAAAAACTGGACAAAGAACTTATTTAAAATTACCATAGGATCTAGTAATTTCATATCTGGGTATAGTAAAAAAAATTGGTACAGAGTCTCCAAAAGATATTTGTATATCCATGTTCACAGTAGAGTTATTCACAATAGCTAAAACTGGAAAGCCACCCAAGTGTGTCCAGCAACAGATGAATCAATAAGCAAAATGTGGCCTAGACATACAACAGAATATTATTCCACCTTAAAAAGGGAGGAAATTCTGATGTATACTAATACAGATGAACCTCGAGGATATTATGACAAAAGAAATAAGCCATTCACAAACTGACAAATGCTATATGACTCTACTTATATGAAGTGATTAGAACAGTCAAAATCACAGAGACAAAAAATAGAATGGTGGTTGATAAGGACTGTGGGGAGTGGGGATTGGACAGTTATTATTTAGTAGGTAGAATTTTAAGTTTAAAAGATGAGAAGAATTACAGAGGTGGTGATGACTGCGCAACATTATGAATGTATTTAATACCACTGAACTATGCACTTAAAATGATTAAGAGGGTAAATTTTGCCCTTCTTCCTTGCCCCAAATAATGTAGTTAGTTATTCCCTCCACAGGCCCCATGGAACTTAGAAGTATAGCACAAAATTTTCTATATTGCACTGACTCAACATTCAAAAAACTTTATTATGGCATGCAGTCCCATCACTTAATGAAAGATAAAGAAAAAGTGGAAGCAGTGACAGATTTTATTTTCTTGGGCTCCAAAATCATTGCAGATGATGACTGTAGCCATGAAACTAAAAGATACTCGCTCTTTGGAAGAAAGCTATGACAAACCTAGACAGCATACTAAAAAGCAGAGACATCACTTGGCCAACAAAGGTCTGTATAGTCAAAGCTACGGTTTTTCCAGTAATCATGTATGAATGTGAGAGCTGGACCATAAAGAAGGCTGAGCACCAAAGAATTGATGCTTTCGAATTGTGGTGTTGGAGAAGACTCTTGAGAGTCCCCTGGACAGCAAGGAAATCAAACCAGTCAATCCTAAAGGAAATCAACCCTGAATATTCATTGGAAGGGCTGATGTTGAAGTTGGAGCTCCAATACTTTGGCCATCTCATAGGAAGATACTCTGATCTGGGAAAGATTGAGAGCAAGGGAAGAGGATGACAGAGGATGAGATGGTTGGATGGCATCACTGATTCAATGGACATGAGTTTGAGCAAATTCCAGGAGATAGTGAAGGACAGGGAAGCCTGGCATGCTGCAGCCCACAGGGTCGCAAAGAGTTGGGTCATGACTTAGCAACTGAACACCACCACCACTGTGTGATAAACTGGCAGGTCTGTGTGCGCAGTGGCTGCTCCTTGATCTTGGGCAGGATGCTTATGAAGGTATGTTGAGGATCTTGTATATTACCAACTGCAGAGGATATGTTGGATCTCTGTAATTCAAAAATTTTTTGTCAGGAGGCTACAAGTTTACAAGAAGAACTGTCAGACATTTCACTAAAAAAAAAAAAAAAAAGTTATCCAGCCAATATTTTAGGAGATCAATAGTGGAGATATCAGATGAGGACTGCAATCCTACCCAAGCGGCAGAGTCAGTGTTTCAGTGGATGAGAAAGGCATGGCTAATACGAAAAGTATAAGCCAGGCTAAAGACTGGCAACTTTGGCATATAACAAAGAAAAATTCAAGACCAGTTATCTCTTACAAATTTGAAAATACTTATCTTAATATAGGGAAGAGGAATCTGTAGCATATTTTTTTTTAATAGCAATTAATTACCTAGTTACAAAATTCATCCTGGAAGTACAGCCTGGCTTTCTATTTTTTCAAAACAAAAAAAAATTCAGGTCAAACAATTACTTTGATTTATCTTTTCTTCAGGAGACACAGTCAAATTGTTACATCTTTGATTGGCCATATCTTATACTATAGTTACCAACTGAGGGTTCAAAGATCCCCTTGAAATTATGTTTTATGTAGAGAATATAGGTAAGCCTAGGCATTTTTCTGGGAAGAGAGTCTCGAATCATCATATTCTCGAACCAGTACATACTCGAGACAGACTTGAAATCGCCGTCTTATCCTCACAGTTCATTATGATCCCATAGGGTATAGGATACATATGGTTTGACAGGTTTCCTATTCCCTGAAGGATAAGCATGCTTACGTTCACAGGACCCTATCTGAAAAGAACCTCAAAAGCTAACAAGTTCATTCTCCTTCCTTTAGGCAAAATACCTCTACAATTACCCAAGTCCACTGAAAACTACAAGTCTGCTTATTTTTCCTTGTGGGAAAGCAATTCCAACACCTCATTCTGTAACTTATTACATTTTTTAACAACCAATGTAAAATTTATCTTTGGTCTGTACGTGCTCCAGTTGAGGCCCTCAATAGCCTTATGTCTGTTTTTCTTTACTTTATACATAGATATAAATGTGTATTATCTTTTCCAGAGAAGATAAATTGAATGTTTGTTGCAGGCTATTTTTAAAGCTAATGACTTCAGTGATAAATATGTATGTATACAACTGAGTTCACATACTTTAGGTAAATGTTTGGCTAACGTACTAGAACCTAAGTGTGATTAAGTTACTATTAATAAGAGTTCAGAGTTCCAAAGTCTGGCGAAAATATCTCAGGGAACACATTGCAGCCAGAAGGGACTGTATCAATTTACATTCCCACCAACAGTACAAGAGGGTTCCCTTTCCTCTATATCCTCTCCAGCATTTATTGTTTACAGATTTTTCAGATAATGGCCATTCTGACTGGTATGAGGTGACACCTGATTATAGTATTGACTTGCAGTTCTCTAATAATGAGAGATATTGAGTATATTTTCATGTGTTTGTTGCCCAGCTGGTATGTCTTCTTCAGAGAAATGTCTGTTTAGGTCTTTGCCCATTTTTTGATATAGTTGTTTGTTTTTCTGATATTGAGCAGTATGGAGATCGCTCAAAGAGTAGGAATAAAACTACCATATAACCCAGCAATCCCACTACTAGGTATATACCCTAAGAAAACCATAACTGAAAAAGACACAGAAAGTACCCCAATGGTCACTGCAGCACTATTTACGGTAGCCAGGACACAGAAATGACTGAAATGTCCATTGACAGTTGAATGGATAAAGAAGTTGTGGTATATATATACATATATATATACACAATATATATGATGGAATATTACTCAACCATAAAAAGGAATGAATTTGAGTCAGTTGAACTGAGGTGCATGAACCTAAGACCTGTTACAGAGAGTGAAGTAAGAAAGAAAGAGAAAAACAAATATCGTATATTAAGGCATATACATGGAATCTAAAAAAATGGTGCCAATGAATCTATTTGCAGGGCAGACGCAGAGACACAGACGTAGAGAATGGAATAGTGGACAAAGTTGGGGGAAGGGAAGGGTGGGAAGAACTGAGACATAGACATCACCACGTGTAACACAGACAGCTAGTGGGGAGCTGCCATATAAAACAGGGAGCTCGGCTTAGCGCTCTGTGAGGACCGAGGGGGTGTGATTGGGGAGGGAAGAATGGAGGCTCAAATGAGAGAGGATACGTGTATACTTATGACTGATTCACGTGGCTGTATGGCAGAAATTGGCACAACATTGTAAAGCAATTATCCTCCAATTAAAAAAATTTTTTTAATCTTAAAAAAAAAAAACAAGCAAACAACAACAACAAAAGGGGCTCTCCTATTTCTTCTGGCAGCTGTACTGTTGGCCAGAGTGTGAAATGTGATGGCATCTGACAGAGACCTGACCTCTCCGTGGGCCCACAGTATGGGCCCCTCTGTGGCCCCCATCCTAGCCTGGCCTGTGATCAGAAATCCACTGTTCCCCCACACCCACCACCCCCAGGGGTATCACGCACTCCAGGCTTTCCAGGGCACTGGCATCTCCACTTCCCCTGTCTGTCCTCTTCTCTGGGTTTATCTCCTGTGATCCCCCTACATACCCTCCAGGCCTCCCACCACCATCAGAACCCTGCCTCCCCCTGTGTGTTTACCCACTGGCTACGATGCACCTGCACTGTGAAGGTTGCTTCCTGCTTGCCCAGGGACTGTTAACCAGCTCTGGCTGGGGCAACCCAGCAGATCTGTCCACTGTCCTGTGGGCTGCAGTCACACTATCTCCAGTGAGGCCTGCGAGGAGAGGTCAGTCAGTTCAGTCACTCAGTCGTGTCCGACTCTTTGCAACCCCACTGACTGCAGCACGCCAGGCTTCCCTGTCCATCACCAACTCTCAGAGCTTGCTCAAACTCATGTCCATCAAGTTGGTGATGCCATCCAACCATCTCATCCTCTGTCATCCCTTTCTCCTCCTGTCATCAATCTTTCCCAGCATCAGGGTCTTTTCCAGTTAGTCAGTTCTTCCTATCAGATGGCCAAAGTATTGGAGTTTCAGCTTTAGCATCAGTCCTTCCATTGAATATTCAGGACTGATTTCTTTTAGGATGGACTGGTTGGATATCCTTGCAGTCCAAGGGACTCTTTTTTTTTTTTTTTCACCCAAATATGGTTTTTATTTTTGTGGAAAAGTTCAAGTTTTTTTTTTTCTTTCATTTTTATTAGTTGGAGGCTAATTACTTTATAATATTGTAGTGGTTTTTGCCATACATTGACATGAATCAGCCATGGATTTACATGTGTTCCCCATCCCGATCCTCCCTCCCCATCCCATCCCTCTGGGTCTTCCCAGTGCACCAGCCCTGAGCACTTGTCTCATGCATCCAACCTGGGCTGGTGATCTGCTTCGCCCAGTCCAAGGGACTCTCAAGAGTCTTCTCCAACACCAAAGTACAAAAGCATCAATTCTTCAGTGCTCAGATTTTTCTATAGTCCAACTCTCACATCCATACATGACTACTGGAAAAAACCATAGCTTTGACCAGACAGACCTCTGTCAGCAAAGTAATGTCTCTGCTTTTAAATATACTGTCTAGGTTGGTCATAGCTTTCCTTCTAAGGAGCAAGAGTGTTTTAATTACATGGCTGCAGTCACCATCTGCAGTGATTTTGGAGCCCCCTAAAATATAAAGTCTCTCACTGTTTCCTTTGTTTCCCCATCTATTTGCCATGAAGTGATGGGACCATATGCCATGATCTTAGTTTTCTGAATGTTGAGTTTAAAGCCAAATTTTTCACTCTCGTCTTTAACATTCATCAAGAGGCTCTTTAGTTCTTTGCTTTCTGCCATAAGGGTGGTGTCATCTACATATTTGAGGTTATTGATATTTCTCCCGGCAATCTTGATTCCAGCTTGTGCTTCATCCAGCCTGGCATTTCCCATGATGTACTCTGCACATGTGTTAAATAAGCAGGGTGACAATATACAGCCTTGATGTACTCCCTTCCCAATTTGGAACCAGTCTGTTGTTCCATGTCCAGTTCTAGCTGCTGCTTCTTGACCCTTCAAGTCTGTCCTTCCTTGGGTACTCTCCCTCAGCGTTTGAATAACTTACAGTGTTCTTTATAAATCTTACATTTACTCTCCAATTACTGTTTAAAGAGTCTTTATATTGAAATTCTCCTGTTTAAATCACTATGTGTTTTTTGTCTTTTGGTGAGATCCAGAGAGATACAATCATAAGATCTTTGTGCTCATTGAGAATATTTGTTAACAGTGCATTTTTAATTGTTTTCATTTTTCTTTCTACTTTAAGTGTATTATGGTTAAAATATGTTGTCTATACAATTCCTACTTATTGATATTCTTCTGATATTTACTGATATTCTTTTAACCTAATGCATGGTGAAGTGTTTCCAGAAATTCGAGAAGGAGGTACAGTCTCAATTTTCAGGGTAGAGAGACAGATATGTTTCTATTAATCTTATTATAGTTTTCATATCCTCTATACCAAGGGTCAACTAACTTTTTCTGTAAAGAGTCAGATAGTAAACATCACAGGCTTATGAGCTACAGAGTCCAGGTTGTAGCTCCTCAACTCTACCGTTGAGATGCAAAAGCAGCTGCAGACAATGCATAAATGAACTGCTTGTGTGGCTGTGTTCAATAGAACTTGACTTACAAAAAGAGGGTGGAGTTAGCCCACATTGCCTCATCTGTCAACCCCTGATCTACATTATCATTTTTATCTACTTGATTCATCAAGCAATGAGAGAGATAGGTTGCTGCTGCTGCTGCTAAGTCACTTCAGTCGTGTCTGACTCTGTGCGACCCCACAGATGGCAGCCCACCAGGCTCCCCCGTCCCTGGGATTCTCCAGGCAAGAACAATGGAGTGGGTTGCCATTTCCTTCTCCAACGCATGAAAGTGAAAAGTGAAAGTGAAGTTGCCCAGTCATGTCTGACCCTTAGCAACCCCATGGACTGCAGCCTACCAGGCTCCTCCGTCCATGGGATTTTCCTGGCAAGAGTACTGGAGTGGGTTGCCATTGCCTTCTCCGAGAGATAGGTTAGGTCTCTCAATACTACTGTGTTTTAAAAATATTTTTCCCTGTATGTTCTGGTTCTTCTCCATTTTTAGAGTTCTATGCTCTGTATTTGACACAAAAAGTTCATAGTTATATATTCCTGTGCATTTTATTCTTTACCATTGTAGAGTGCTTCTCTTTGTCCTGATAAAGGTTCCTTTGCTTTGCATTAAACCCTACATCTAATTTAGGAAAACATTTAGAAAGAAAATACACAATAAGACAATAAAATTAAGACTAAAGATAAGTTTAAGAATAACTCTAATTCGAATAAATTCAACCGTTAAAAGAAAGCAAATCTCAGAATGTGGCAAACACCAAAATCCATCCATAAGAGACATATGTGAAAAAGAGAATCCAAAGTTT
Source organism: Cervus canadensis (assembly GCF_019320065.1). Lineage (NCBI taxonomy): Eukaryota > Metazoa > Chordata > Mammalia > Artiodactyla > Cervidae > Cervus > Cervus canadensis. The sequence continues at coordinate 45,224,021 of NC_057407.1, read as the reverse complement.
ACCTGAAATAGATTCTTCATCTGCTTTGAGCTACTTTTATTGTTTAAATCTTATATGCTATTGATGTAATGCTACAGATGTGATGCTACAGATCACATATTGCATCAGTTACATTTAATGAGGATGTTCTGAATCTTTTATACGTCCATAAAGAGAGCATGATTTGGGTTAGCCTTCCCTCTGTTCATTTGTATTTGCCCCATTTGTATTTCCAAAATATATAAAGAGCTCACACAACTCAATAACAAAAAACAACTCAAGCAAAAAATGGGCAGAAGACCTAAATACACATTTCTCCAAAGACATACAGATGGCCAATAGGCACATGAAAAGATGTTCAACATTGCTAATTTTCAGGGAAATGCAAGTCCAACAGATAATGAGGTTCATTTGCTCCAAACTCCAAGCCTCCACTGGGTTCTTTTCACATACTTTGTAGTCTTGTGCAGTGTCTTGTGTAATTTCACTTATTTCAGTCTATTTCTAAGGAGACAGCAGTCTGCCTGTGCTTCTGCATTTTAGGGGAGTCCTGCATGCCAAGTAACTCTAATGTATCTTTCTGAAAGAGAATTGATCCCCACAATGGATTTCTTCTTCCTTCTTGGAATTCATTTATTGATTTTTTTTTAACCTCACCCCCATGAAGAAGAATTTGAGGCTCAGTCTTACTAGATATCCACTTAAATGAATCATAAGTCACCCGGGTTTTAAAGTAGAAATTTAGTATTTCTAGGCTAAACACTGTTCTGACATTTCTTTTGGTTCTAGTTTTGAAAGGAATCAAAACTGCAGAGAAACTCAAGACATCATGAGACTAACATAATCACTTGGCCCTCAGCAACGACCCAAGAGGTGCACGAGCAGGTGCGTGAGCTCTCTTACCAGCGGGATGAGCAGGCCGACGAGGTCTACGAGAGGCTTGCCGAGCAGCAGCAGGTCTTCCGCGGCCTGCGTGCTCCCTCCTGAGCCGGACTTCTGTGCCTGAACAGGTAGAGGAGAGGGGAAGGGGTCTTGGAGATTAGTCAGCTTGGCTAAGGGAGACCAGTCCAACACCTGACGGCGGCCGGGGAGGCCTCTAACCGCAGGCCCCCAAGAGAAGTTATGCGTGGTGACAGAGAGGGCACACACTGCCACCAGCCCAGGCCACAGGGGAGGGTGTGGGTGTGATAAACCAACAGCGCAGGCGGCCCCTGGCAGGATGATGTTGATGCTGACAGGCCCTGGGGGGTAAGCACTTTTTCTTCTGAACCATCTTGAGACACGGTGAGGTTATCCCCATTTTTCAGGGGAGAAAACTGAAGTTCTGAGAGGTTGCGTAGTGTGTCTGAAGTCCCACAGATAATGGATGACTTAGCTGGAGGATGAATCCAGGCTAAATGACTCCAAATGACACAAGCTCGCTTCTTCTGGGCACTTCTATGCACATTTTATGATGCAAACCAAATCCATTCTACTGTGTTTTCCATCTCTATATGCACACATCTGCTTGAATAACATCTAAAATATTTATCGAATGAATAGGCTTTGGACTGGGGCTTCCCTGGTAACTCAGTAGTAAAGAATCCATCTGCAATGCAGAAGATGTGGCAGGAGCCACTGGATCAATCCCTGGGCCAGGAAGATCCGCTGGAGAAGGAAATGGCAACCCACTCCAATATTCTGGCCTGGGAAATCCCATGGACAAAGGAACCTGGTTGGCTACAGTCCATGGGGTCACAGAGTTGGACACGACTAAGTGACTAAACAACAACAAGACTTTCGACTACTGCATGAAGAGGCTCAGATACACGTCTGCAGTGCTTTGGAAGAATGCAATGAAATAAGAAGTGATAAAGGAGTGGCTATGTCTTTTTCCAGGAGCTTTATATAAACTGTCTCATTCTAGAGGAGATTTCTATGACAGATGAGTAATTCTACACTGAGAGAACTCACTGATTATTGTGTTTGCTATAGTACATACACATTTCATTTGTGTATACCCTGTTTTTAATTTTACTCAGAACAGAACTACTAGGTAATGACCTTTGCCAGAGCCTTTAGAGCAGGCTGCCTCACCTCAAGTCCTTACTCTGGACCCTAGGGGCCCCGCTCATAAATGTCAAGGCTCCTTCTGCCTTCAGGCCTATGGATGGAATCTGGGCTGCCTGCTTTCCTTGGTTCAAAAAGACATTATGGAAAATCAGACATCTGCCTTTTAACAGCTTGCACCTCTCTACAGCCAAGAGGGATGACAGTAAGCAGTAGCTCGGCGTTTCGTCTCACCTCTCCCCTATCTCTACCTCAACCCCTGGCCTCTACCAGAAAGGTGGGACTTTCTCCCAGAAAACAGATGTGTAGCAGTATCCTAGGTCTGAAACTTTGTGAGGCTTGGCTGTTAATCTTGCCTTCTGAAGCATAATGTAAGGCAGAATACTGACCTTTTCACATTAGCACATTAGCCTTTAGAGAAGATGACCGTCTCTTGGGAAAGAGAAGGTAGTCCTGCGAACCAGCACCTAGACAGTGAAGGGCACCGTGCCACTGCTTCCTTTCCAAACACATGTAAGCAAGGAGACACGTCCACAAACACAGCACACACTGTGGGACTCCTCCCACCCGGATGGCCAGTGGCCCTCCAGACCCTCTACAACCTACGGTCATTTCTTATCATCACCAAGAAACGTCCCAACCCTGCCTGCCGGCATTTGGGTACCAACTCACTGCAGAGAAGCCGAGGGTTCCAGAAAGGGATTGCTACAGCTTTACACAGAGGGACGTGCACATCAGGGACACACTTGCAATTCAACTCTCCTCCCAAGGTACAGGTCCACGGCAGCAGCTTTGTGTGCGACGTGTATCACATGCGGGGAGCTGAGCAACAAACCCGAGGCCCAGCTAGCCTCCCTCAGGGTCTCTCGAGCTCCCTGACAGCACACATTCTCAGTCAGCCTTTTGGTTCCCAGATTTATGGCGTTATGTGTGCATGTTACAGAGGGATCTTTTTTCTCTCTTTTTAATATTTATTTATATATTTGGCTATGCCGGGTCTTAGTTGTGGCATGTGGGACCTTTAGTTGCAGCATGTGAATGCCTGGTTCTGGCATGTGGAATCTACTTCCCTGACTAGGGATCGAATCCAGGCCCTCTGCATTGGGAGTGCAAAGTCTTAGCCACTGGACTACCAGGGAAGTCCCCAGAAGTGTAAGTTGCTCAGTCATGTCCAACTCTTTGTGACGCCATGGACTATGGAATTCTCCACAGTCCATGGAATTCTCCAGGCCAGAATACTGGAGGGGGCAGCCTTTCCCTTCTCCAGGAGATCTTCCCAACCCAGGGATCGAACCCAGGTCTCCTGCATTGCAGGCGGATTCTTCACCTGCTGAGCCACAAGGGAAGCCCAAGAACACTGGAGTGGGTAGCCGATCCCTTCTCCAGCGGATCTTCCCGACCGAGGAACCAAACCTGCACTGCAGGCGGATTCTTCACCTGCTGAGCCACCAGGGACACCCAGAGGGCTCAGTTAACAGCAAGAGGCGCCCCGCCTCTGCCACCATGTCGCTGCTGACCTCTCTGTGTAGGGCTCTGCCTTTGCCTGCGGTCCTCCTGGCCCCTGGCCACAGCTCACCACTCCAGGCACTGCTGGGTGGCAACCAGCCCCACTCCTGGCCATCTTGGCTTCTTGGTTCCCCAGGCTGTCACAGCCTGAACAAGAGGAGACGGTAGACTGAGCCAGGTGCTACCAGTAGGGCTTGAGGTACAATCTACTGGATTTGGTGAAGGACTGGAGGAGGAATATGGAAAAGGGAAATTTTAAGAATAACTCCCAGGTTTCTAGTCTGCGTGGCAGGAAGAGAGTGGTGGGGCTTGCGAGCAGGAGGATGGTGTGGGAGGGGGATGCTGAGCTCTGCTCTGGACATGCTGAGTTTGAGGGGACCACGGGGCATTCCTGTGGTCCCATTTAGGAAGCTACTGGATATATTAAGAACAGATCTCAGATGAGATCTCTAGGCTGTAAACATGTAAAATGTGGGAATGACAACTTGTGAGCCGTATGTAATATTAAATGGAATATATTAATAGCATTACCTTAAATGAGATGAAGGGATTCAGCTAACTTCTTGGCATTAAAAAAGGCCAGGGAGGATATAAACCTATTACATATAACATTACTACATGAGTCTGGCACACAGGGGGCAGGTAAGAACCCATCTGTCAATGCAGGAGATGTAAGAGACATGGGTTCGACCCCTGGGTCGGGAAGAGAAAATGGCAACCCACTCCAGTGTTCTTACCTGGAGAATTTCAGGGACAGAGGAGCTTGCTGGGCTACAGTCCATGGTGTTGCAAAGAGTCAGACACAACTGAACATCTGAGCCACAACAAGGTGTCTTGTAGAGAATAAGGGACAGTCAGTTCTTCAGGCAATTGCTGTCTGATGTCCTAAGTAAGCTTAATTCAAGTATAACCAGCAGTGGTGTGGCCAGACCAATTCAAGTCAATCCTCAGTGTGCTTCCCAAACACCATCACTCACATGCTTGCCACGCACAGATGATACAACTCAGTCCCAGGCTGTAGAGCCTCACAATTTCCTTAAAAGAATGGCAGGCTTTACCGTGGTAAACAGTACGGAGGTTCTTCAGAAAACTAAAAATAGAGTTGCCACATAATCTAGCAATCCCATTCCTAGACATATACCCAGACAAAATTATAGATACATGCATCCCTATGTTCACAGCAGCACTGTTTACAACAGCCAAGACATGGAAGCAACCTAAGTGACCAGCAACAGATGAATGGTTAAAGAAGACGTGGTACATATACACAATGGAATACTGAGTTCAGTTCAGCTGCTCAGTCGTGTCCGACTCTTTGCAACCCCATGAATCACAGCACGCCAGACCTCCCTGTCCATCACCAACTCCCAGAGGTTATTCAAACTCATGTCCATCGAGTCGGTGATGCCATCCAGCCATCTCATCCTCTGTCATCCCCTTCTCCTCCTGCCCCCAATCCCTCCAAGCACCAGGGTCTTTTCCAATGAGTCAACTCTTCGCATGAGGTGGCCAAAGTATTGGCGTTTCAGGTTCAACATCAGTCCTTCCAATGAACACCCAGGACTGATCTCCTTTAGGATGGACTGGTTGGATCTCCTTGCAGTCCAAGGGACTCTCAAGAGTGTCCTCCAACACCACAGTTCAAAAGCATCGATTTTTCAGCTCTCAGCTTTCTTCACAGTCCAACTCTCACATCCATACATGACCACTGGAAAAATCATAGCCTTGACTAGACGGACCTTCATTGACAAAGTAATATCTCTGCTTTTTAATATGCTATCTAGGTTGGTCATAACTTTCCTTCCAAGGAGTAAGCGTCTTTTAATTTCATGGCTGCAGTCACCATCTGCAGTGATTTTGGAGCCCAAAAAATAAAGTCTGGCACTGTTTCCACTGTTTCCCCATCTATCTGCCATGAAGTGATGGGACCAGATGCCATAATCTTAGTTTTCTGAATGTTTAGCTTTAAGCCAACCTTTTCACTCTCCTCTTTCACTTTCAACAAGAGGCTTTTTAGTTCCTCTTCATTTTCTGCCATACTCAGCCATAAAAATGGCCATTTGCAGCAACACAAATAGATCTAGAGATTATCATACTGAGTGAAGTAAGTCACAAAAAGAAAGATAAATACCACATGATATCATTTATATTTGAAATCTAAACTACAACACAGATGAACCTATCTATGAAACAGAAACAGAATCACGGACACAGAGAACAGACTGGCGGTTGCCATGGCAGAGGATGGGAGTGGTTATGGATGGGGAGTATGGGATCAGCAGATGCAAACTATGACATACAGAATGGATAAACAACAAGGTCCTAGTGTATAGCACTGGGAACTATATTCAGTATCTAGTGAAAAACTGCAAAGTAAAGGGATGTATATAACTGAGACACTGCTATACAGCAGAAATTAACACAATATTGTAAATTAACTATAATTAAAAAAAAAAAAAAACAATGGTAAGCTTTCCACGGCACGAAAGGCAGAATGTGGAAACTGCTACAGTGGACATGGAAATAAAGCTGAGGTGGGACTGGGGAAAGGTGATAGGACTTCATCGTTGGATGGTGGCGTGAGGTCTACAGGGAAGGACATGCGCAGCAGGTGCTTCAGGAGCTGGCATCTGGTGAGGGAAGGCCTGGAGTGATAAGGTGCAGGCGCCCCATGGAAAATGCCAAGGTGACTGTTTGGTGCAGAAACAGGGAGCACAAAGGCATGGCATACGAGGCTGGAAACCACCCTGGGGCTGATCATTGCAGGCCTGGACAGTCCTGCCAAGAAAACAATCTTTTGATGAGACAAAGAGATACCATCAGTCTTCAAAGGGAGGGAGAGACATGCTGAGGACCATGGGCTACCACAGACGAATCTCACTTGCATTCAACCATGAGACAGAAGAGGTGGCAAGAATACAAAGAACTGTACAAAAAAGGTTTTAATGACCCGGATAACCATGATGGGGTGGTCATTCACCGAGAGCCAGACATTCTGGAACGTGAAGACAAGTGAGCCTTAGGAAGCATAACTGTGAACAAAGCTAGTGGAGGTGACAGAATTTCAGCTGAGCTATTTCAAATCCTAAAAGATGATGCTGTTAAAGGGCTACACTCAATATGCCAGCAAATTTGGAAAACTCAGCAGTGGCCATAGGACTGGAAAAGGTCAGTTTTCATTTTAATCCCAAAGAAGGGCAATGCCAAAGAATGTTCAAACTACCACACAATTGCACTCATCTCACATGCTAGCAAAGTAATGCTCAAAATTCTCCAAGGTAGGCTTCAACAGTATGTGAACCAAGAACTCCCAGATGTACAAGTTGGATTTAGAAAAGGAAGAGGAACCAGAGACCAAACTGCCAACATACACTAGATCACAGAAAAACTCAAAAATATACAATTCCAGAAAAATAAATGACCCAATAAAAAAATGGGCCAGAGAACTAAACAGACATTTCTCCAAAGAAGAAAAGGCAAGGGAATTTTAAAAACAGACATCTACCTCTCGTTCACTGACTATACTAAAGCCTTCGACTGGGTGGCTCACAACAATCTGTGGAAAATTCTTAAAGAGGTGGGAATTTACCAGACCACCTTACCTATCTCCAGGACACAAGTGTATGCAGGACAATAAGTAACAATTAGAGCTGGACATGGAACAATGGACTGGTTCAAAATTGGGAAAGAAGTACATCAAGGCTGTATAATATAGTCACTCTGCTTATTTAACTTTCATGCAGAATACATCATGCAAAATGTCAGGCTGAAGGAATCCTAAGCTGGAATCAAGAATGCTGGGAAAAATATTAACCACCTCAGATATGCAGATGATACCACTCTAATGGCAGAAAGCAAAGAGGAACTAAAGAGCCTCTTGACGAGGGTGAAAAAGGAGAGTGAAAAGCTGATTTAAAACTCAAGTCTAACAAAGCTGAGATCATGGCATCCAGTCCCATCATTTCTTGACAAATAGATGGGGGAAAAGTAGAAGCAGTGACAAATCTCATGAGTTTTCAAAATCACCACAGTGACTGCAGCCACAGAATTAAAAGATGCTTGGTCCTTGAAAAGGACCAAGAAAAGCTATGACAAACCTAGACAGCATATTAAAAAGGAGAGACATCACTTTGCCAACAAAAATTCATATAGTCAAAGCAATGGGTTTTTCCAGTAGTCATGTGTGAATGTGAGAGTTGAACCATAAAGAAGGCAGAGCACTGAAGAAATGAAGCTTTTGAATTGTGGTGCTGGAGAAGACTCTTGAGACTCCCTTGGACAGCAAAGATATCAAACCAGTTAATACTAAAGGAAATCAACCTTAAATATTCATTGGAAGGACTGATGCTGAAGCTCCAACACTTCGGCCACCTAATGCAAAGAGCTGACTCACTGGAAAAGACCCTGATGCTGGGAAAGATTGAGGACAGGAGAAGGGGGTGACAGAGGAAGAGACGGTTGGATGGCATCACTTACTCCATAGACATGAGTTTGAGCAAACTCCAGGAGATAATGAAGGACAGAGAAACCTGGCGTGCTGCAGTTCATGTGGTTGCAAAGAGTTGGACACGACTTAGTGACTGAACAACAGCCAGACAGGGGCGAGCTCGTGGGGAAAATTGCAGGGAGAAAGCCGTGGAGGAGTCGAACCGGTAACCTCAAGAGATACTGAAATACAGGGACTTCCCTGGTGATCCAGTGGTTAAGACTCCATGCTTCCAGTGCAGAGGGCATGGATTTGATTCCTGGTCTGGAAACTAAGATTCCACAAGCTGCACAGAATGGACAAAAATAAATAAAAATGACTTTCTTAAAAAGAGAGAGATACTGAAATCCCAACAGCCTTCACATGAGTGTGAGATGAAAGAGGACCCGGGGGCCACATTTCAGTCTGTGGGCAGCACTGACACACCTACTAATGGAAAGCAGTTTAACCGCCCTCCTCTCGAGGAAGCGTGAAGTTTCTCCCGTCATTCCAGAAATGACAGACAAGGGCCAGACTGGGAAGTCGGGTGACCTGGATTTTGATACTGATTATTTTCCTTCCTTGACCCCCAAACTTGTGAGCACCCTACCCCGCTGTTCACTCTGCAGGACCCTGGATGTGGTTCAAGGTGATGATTTGCTCCACTATCTGCATGCTGATGGTCTTACCAAAATGAAGCTCCCTGACACTCAACAACCTTCCTCTCTTGATCCCTCTGCCAAGATCACAGGGGTCAAGCCCTGGGCCAGGCTCACAAACGCAAAATAAAACCATACATTAATAACTCATAAGCCTGCTAGGAGTTGGTTTACTCCATAAAGACATACTGAGTGCCTTCCCTAGTGCTGGGACACAGACATGAGAACATCACTGCCCCCAGGAACCCTCTGTAAACAGGAAGGGGAGATGACTGCCTTCCCTTTTATTGCTATTAATAACACAGCGACCAATCATGGCTTACTCTCCCTGGGCCAAGTATATGTACTTTCAGCTCAGTTCAGCCGCTCAGTCGTGTCTGACTCTTTGTGACCCCATGGACTGCAGAACACCAGGCTTCCCCATCTGTCACCAACTCCCGGAGCCTGCTCAAACTCATGTCCATCGAGGTGGTGATGCCATCCAACCACCTCATCCTCTGTTGTCCGCTTCTCTTCCTGCATTCAGTCTTTCCCAGCATCAGGGTCTTTTCCAATGAGTCAGTTCTTCGCATCAGGTGACCAAAGTATTGGAGTTTCAGCTTCAGCATCAGTCCTTCCAATGAATATTCAGGGATGATTTCCTTTAGGATGGACTGTTTGATCTCCTTGCAGTCCAAGGGACTCTCAAGAGTGTTCTCCAACACCATAGTTCAAAAGCATCAATTCTACGGCACTCAGCTTTCTTTATAGTCCAACTCTCACATCCATACATGACTATCAGAAAAACCATAGCTTTGACTACACAGATCTTTGTCAGCAAAGTAACGTCTCTGCTTTTTAATGTGCTTTCTAGGTTGGTCATAGATTTTCTTCCAAGGAGCAATTGTCTTTTATTTCATGGCTGCAGTCACCATCTGCAGTGATTTTGGAACCCAAGAAAATAAAGTCTCTCACTGTTACCATTGTTTCCCTGTCTATTTGCCATGAAGTGAGGGGACTGGATGCCATGATCTTAGCTTTTTGAATGTTGAGTTTTAAGACAACATTTTTACTCTCTTCCTTCACTTTCATTAAGAGTCTCTTTAGTTCTTCTTCGCTTTCTGCCATAAGGGTGGTGTCATCGGCGTATCTGAGGTTATTGATATTTTTCCTGGCAATAAATATGTCCTTTATATTTACATATCTTGTATTCTCTCATTTAAGTCCCTTGCTGGGTAGTTGGCATCATGTCTGCTTTACAGATGAGGAAACTGACACTCAGACAGGTGAAATAAGATGCCCAGCATCTCACAGGTGAAAGTGTTGTGGCTGGGATCTGAATCCAAGGTATTCCCACCTGCAAAGTCCACGGGGCCCCCCTACCCCAGTGAGCTGGGCACACATATTTGTGTCTGCTTCTGTATCTTTGGCACAGTACTCCTCAAGGCAAGTTGGGGGCAGAGTCTGGGCTCCTAAGAGACATTCTGACACCTCCCTCCCCAACTCCTCATCTCCCTGGTACACATGCCTGTGTCATATCCTCCTCCTCCCTGAAAAAGAGACAGGTGCCTCAAAATCTAAACAGTATTATCATTTTAGACACTGGCAACAGTCAAGTTCTAGTTTTAAGAGGTTAGTGTTAAGAGTAGAAACGGCTTTTGAATGCAGAAGAATCCCAAGTGTGGAGCATGTTTACAGATGGAAGAGGTGACTTATGCTTCGAAAGAACCTACAGCTCAGTATTGCAGGAGGATGTGTCTGTCTTTGATCCCCACTCCATTTCTTTACCCAATTCTTTCCCTAATTCAATCTCAAAGAGTCTACCACTTTCAGACTGATACCAGGTATCATGGAGATCAAAGTTGGTTGTCAAGGTCAAAAGCAATATGTGGCAGATATTACAGGGAAAGATTTAGAACAATGACAGCAGTAAAACATAGACTGGTACTAAAAAAAAAGAAAGAAAGAAAGAAAAAACAGTGATGTATTGGTACACTATCAAATTGAGAAAAGAAAATTAGAAAATAATTTGTATTAAGGAGTTTTAAACACCCTTTAATATCTATCTAATGACTTGAAATAAGCAATTTCTATTGTTCTAGAATTAAAAAAATTTTTTCGTCTGATCCTTTTTATCCACAACACACAATCTCTTACAGATTGATACCATCAAAGTATCCTCTGAGAGACATCTACACCTTAAAGAATTACATAAAGCTACCACTGTGGAAATTGAAACAAGAAATGATGCTCTCTGATGAGATACTTATTAGAAAAAAGAGGGAAATCTAAGAGAATCCATAATTCAGGATTCCATGACTACTTAGCCAAGCTTTACTGTTCATTTACAGATGAGCAAATAAAAACAAGCAGGTAGTTCAAAGGCCACTTTCATCTACTGGTTTTACAAGTTTGGGTTAAAACTTATTGACTAACTATCATCTTTGCTGAGGGGCTCTTGGAATTATTTATTAAGCCACACGAAACAAGCCAAATACTTCACCAGCTTCACTGTGGATAAAAGATGCCATTTATCATAATGATGAATAAGAGAGACTAAACCAGGGTTGAGGGACTCATTCTTGGCTCTTGCTACTATGACTCTTGGCAAGGTATCAGAACGATCTGCTTCCAACCTTAGCTTCTGCATCTATCCAGGCCAGTATTCTACCAGTGATACCCAGCACTTGTGACTTAGCTGGGACTCCAAATATATCAGTGAATTCCTGTTGGCCGTGTGCTATCATGTGATCTAAGGATCAGCTAACTCAGTTGGTTAGAGAAAACATGAAAGGAGACAGGCATGTGGTGAGAGCTAACACTTGGCCCAGAAAGTACTCGATGAACTCATATGCCCTTCCTGTCTCAGACCACAATGGCAGGTTACAGTCTGGGGCAACCTGACTTTTTCCATGGCCACTAAATACACACCTCCAGTTCTCAAAAGCATCTTGCAATTTCACATTATCGGCCATAAGGGAAACAAGTGCAAGGTATATGCATGCACACGCGTGTGTGTGTGTATCTATGCATATATATTCATATTACATGTATGTGCATGTGTGTTCATGCCTGATAACTCAATCCACTACTCCTCACTAGCTAACTCATACTGCTGGAGGTGGTGGGAGCACCATCTCCAGACAGCAAAGACTGCATAGTGCATGGCCAACCCCACAATGCAAATGACCTCTTGAGTTGCTGGCAGTTCCCTAATAAGTGCTGACTAAGTCTTGTCTTTGGCCCCTCCTGCTTTCTTTTCATATTCAGATTAGCTGTCTGACATTGGTCACCCAAAGATGACTATCGAATCATATGCTCTTTTTCAAACTGAAAAACACATTAGAGGGAGATGAGAGAAAAGAGAATGATGAGAATGTGGGGCGTGGTGTAGGGTTGTTGGAAAGGTGGGAGGAGGGGCCCTCTACCTGCAGAGCCAGCCGCACGACTCCGGAAGTGTAGGTCAGCATGCCGTGCAGAATGTCTAACAGCGAGAACAGCAGGGCGGCTGCAGTCTCGTTGTTGTTTTTGTCGTCCACATCCAAACACAGTGTGGCAGTCTCAGTGAACAGGTTACAGACGTGACGGACCAGTCCTGAGGGTAAAATAGGAGAAGGGCAAAACTGTCATCATAAAACATAAGAATAAAGTGTCACGTGAAGCCAATAGACCAGGCACATGTATTCTACATTCCATAAACTCTGAACAGTCCTTCAACTATATCCGTACTAGACACACTTGGGAAAGGTTTTGAAAACGCAGGTCCCCACCCCTCACTCCCAGAGAGACTGCCTAGGAGCCTGGGGTTGAGGCCTAGGTATATACTTGCTAAAAAGCACCCCAGGTTGATTCTGATGGGAGGGTTCCCGAAATTACACTTTGAAAAACACCATCCTACATGGACAGGTTTCACAGGGACAGAAGAGTTGCTGACACTGGAAGAAAACGTGTTGGGTGTGAACACCCTGTCCCCAGGTTCTGTTTAAAGGCACAGTTCTTCATGGGATGGCCCAGTGACCACAGGTGAGTCTATTAGGGGAAGCACGCTGATTGAAACCGCCCACCCTGGCCAGGCACCATAGGAACCATTTGCAGGAGTTGTTTTAGGACAGGAGGTCCTGATAAGGAACAGGGAACTAATAGGCCTCCACCAACCAGAAGAGTTCGGGAAAGGTCAAAAGGAGACACCACCTGTCCGACCACCTCCCAGAATCATCCTCTCTGGCACCCATCTTGGCTGAACAAGGCGTGCACCACCAGGAAGGACTCTGAGTCAGAATGATTGGCTAAAGACAACCGGGAAACTAATCCCATCACCATAAAATCCGAGACTGCAAGCCATGTGACAGAGCTGATCTCCTGGGTTCCCTTACCCTCCTGCTCTCCACCCGGGCGCCCTTTCCCAATAAAATCTCTTGCTTTGTCAGCACATGTGTCTCCTCAGACAATTCATTTCCGAGTGTTAGACAAGAGCCCAGTTTGGGGCCCTGGAAGGGGTCCCCCTTCCTGCAACAAATCCAAGGATCTATTAGGATTGACAAGTAACTGGGTCACCTCAAGAAGATAAAGCAATGAAGTGCTTTTTTCACATGCATTCTCAAAATTATGAAATGTAACATAATGATTTCAAGCACAGTGAAACTGAGAAATTGCCAGGTTCAATCATTTTGTTTCTGCAAACCTCATATTTACAGTGTGGTTGGTCTTCAACTTTTAGTTTGATGTACTTGTTACAACAAATACATTTAAGCTGATGTTTTGTATTGTTTTTGTTATGTAAAATTACACTTTGAATTCCCCAAATGATTCAGATGCAAAAGTGATGAAAAGACAACATGAAATGTCATAAATCGAAATGGTGAGGGGGTCCTTCAGTCTGAAGAGATCATCATCGTCTGAATGTTCTAGGAAAAGTGAATCTTCCAATGTAACTATTCTACACAAGCAAACTGGAGAAAAAACAGGGTAAGGAAATATGACATGTGTTATAAGCTGGACCTGCAATCCATTTATTTATTGGACCTGCAATCCATTTGTCCCTAGTTCCCAGATGATCAACTAGATGGAAACTGCCCAGCACAGCCATCCAAGCTCTGCTATCTTTCCCAAACACAGCACATTGTCATTTCCAGTAAACCGATCTGCTTTTCCTAGACAAGTGCAAAGTAATTAGACTACAAAGCAATTAATTCTGTCACTAAAGGCAGACAGAAACCAAAATTACAGGGCATCAATCTAGGTTGTACTCCTTGTGCTGAAAATTGGCACAGTCACAAAGTTGAAAATAAATATATTTGAAGGGAAAGGAATCTGCTAATGAATTAATAGCAAAATTTCTCGATTGAAAGACAAGATTTGATAGTACAAGTCATCAACAGCATATGGTAAAGAACAGCAACTGGTAAGACACGTGCATCACACTGGCAGGCATTCTCCTGTGAGTTACAAGGCATCCCTCAAGGGCATGCTGTGAATCAGCTCTTGGCGTTTGTGAGCTGCAGGTAGAGCAGAAGGGCTTTAAAAAGAGGTTACCAGGGGGAAAGACTGGGGGGAAGGGGTAGTCTGGGAGTTTGGGATGGACACGTACATCCTCCTATATTTAAAATGGATAACCAAGGAGGACCTACAGGGTAGCGCAGGGAGCTCTGCCCCATGTTCTGTGGCGGCCTGGATGGGAGCGGGGTTTGGGGGAGAACAGATACATGTGTATATATGGCTGAGTCCCTTCATTGTTCACCTGAAATGATCACACTGTTGTTTGTTAATCGGGAGTACTCAAAATACAAAATACAAAGGTCTTTTAAGAGAGTCGTATTTGGTAGACACATGCTGTCGGAGAAGGTGTCTTCCTTTGTGGAGTTCACGATCACTCTGCGACACAGCATGCTGGTGGTCGGAGGAGCAGGGGACCCAGCTACGTGAACAGCAGAGGAGGACACAACCCGTCAGAAGGAGGCACCGACCGCTGGATACCCAGCAGCGTGCTGCTTGACTCAGACTAAACAGATGAGGAACAACTGTGCTCTTCCTGAGTTTCATTCAGTCTGCAAGGAAGGAGTGCAAATAGAGCATGCAATCGAATCCCTCCTGGGCTGGACTCTCCAGCTTGTTGTGTGAAGGAAAAAAGACAGCAAACACCAAGCTCTGACTATAAACACAGAAGTCACCGCCTGTCGTGGAAGGTGCCCATATGAGATTAGACATGAAATATGACCTAAATATTTCTTCACAACCGTGACAATGCCAGCGAAGCCCATTAATATGATGTAAGAGGCCTATCTGTCAGTGCTCTTCACAGAACTTTCACTGAAGATGAAAACACACATTTTTCTTGTTTAAACTATTATGAAAATGAAGAAAGCCATGAGAAATTTTAGAAAAATGAATCCTTATCACCCGCTTCAGTAATTATCAACAGTTTGCCATTGTCTTAAGTCTCCTTCAACCTCTAACAGTCCTTTCCCCACCTTCAATTTTTCACGCCATTTATCTGTTGGAGAAATGAGGATATTTTTCCTATAGATGTTCTTGTAGTGCTGCTCCTGTAACCGTGCATTTCCTGTAAACTGGTAATTAGACCCAGAGACTGGATTTACTTCAGGTTTGATTATTTTGGCAATAATACTTGGAGCTGGGCACTCTGTATTCCCTGTAGCATTCTATCTGGAGGGATATACTGTCTGTCTGTTCCACCCTTAATGATGTTAAATTGACCTATGGGTTCAGGGACAGTTAGCCCAACCCATCCAGTATAAATTTTCCCATCAAACATTATCTACTAATGTCCAATGTCCAGTCCCATTATTTCATTATGGCAATACAGACATGGCAATACAGAATTTTCAAATTCTATCAGTCCTTCTGTATTTTTTGAGCTGGTTTTCTCCTGTAACAGACAAAGGATTAATCTCAAAAATATACAAGCAACTCCTGCAGCTCAATTCCAGAAAAATAAATGACCCAATCAAAAAATGGGCCAAAGAACTAAACAGACATTTCTCCAAAGAAGACATACAGATGGCTAACAAACACATGAAAAGATGCTCAACATCACTCATTATCAGAGAAATGCAAATCAAAACCACAATGAGGTACCATTACACGCCAGTCAGGATGGCTGCTATCCAAAAGTCTACAAGCAATAAATGCTGGAGAGGGTGTGGAGAAAAGGGAACCCTCTTACACTGTTGGTGGGAATGCAAACTAGTACAGCCACTATGGAGAACAGTGTGGAGATTTCTTAAAAAACTGGAAATAGAACTGCCACATGACCCAGCAATACCACTCCTGGGCATACACACCGAGGAAACCAGATCTGAAAGAGACACGTGCACCCCAATGTTCATCGCAGCACTGTTTATAATAGCCAGGACATGGAAGCAACCTAGATGCCCATCAGCAGATGAATGGATAAGGAAGCTGTGGTACATATACACCATGGAATATTACTCAGCCGTTAAAAAGAATTCATTTGAATCAGTTCTAATGAGATGGATGAAACTGGAGCCCATTATACAGAGTGAAGTAAGCCAGAAAGATAAAGAACATTACAGCATACTAACACATATATATGGAATTTAGAAAGATGGTAACGACAACCCTATATGCAAAACAGAAAAAGAGACACAGAAGTACAGAACAGACTTTTGAACTCTGTGGGAGAAGGTGAGGGTGGGATGTTGTGAAAGAACAGCATGTATATTATCTATGGTGAAACAGGTCACCAGCCCAGGTTGGATGCATGAGACAAGTGCTCGAACCTGGTGCACTGGGAAGACCCAGAGGAATCGGGTGGAGAGGGAGCGGGGAGGGGGGATCAGGATGGGGAATACGTGTAAATCTATTGCAGATTCATGTCAATGTATGACAAAACCCACTGAAAAAATAAATAAATAAATTAAAAAAAAAAAAAAAGAATCTTCGTCAGCTGATTTGGATATCACAAAATGTGGTTTGTAAAGGAAGGGCAAGGTAGATGGTTGATAAATGTTTCTTTGTTGTCATCTGCCTGTTTCCAAAAGTGATTTTGGAGTGTCTGGAGGTCCTAAATGTGACCAAACTGGTTAGAGATTACTGAAGTTACTAATCAGTTCACTATGGAGCATCATTGTGAATGTAATAGATTTTTAAATAACATATCTTATGAATATTAATTTATTTCAATCATTATTCTTTTATGCTCAACTTGTTCCATCTTTGGTCACTGAGAGAGGGCCCTTTGAAGTGTCCTACCTTCCGCTAAGATAATATGTCCCAATTTCACCTTATGAATTACTGCCTAATACTGGGCATTAGCTCCTTCTCCAAGGAGTCCTGGTTTCTTTTAACGAGAAGGGTATTCAGAGACCATGATCTGAGAACAAGAAAAACTCATTGCTACTCGGCCACTGATTAAGTGGACAGAGATAAGTATACACCTTTTAGACAGGGGAAAAAACAATGAGTTCATGCAGATACTTCCCATTTCAGATTCCAGAAATGGACCCTCATCTATGAGGTCAAATGATTTTCAACAAAGGAATTCTTTAGAAAAATGAAATTATTTTCAATGAAAGAGAATAGAAAAACTGATTAGCTGTTTGAGAGAAAAAAGGTGCCTGACCACTACCTCACATAATATTAAAAAATTAATTTCAGGCAAATCTCAAATCTAAACATAAAAGCTAAAATTACAAAAGTTCTAGAAGAAAATGTAAGAGAAGATCTTCACAACTAAGAGATAGTTGTGAAGATTTTTCAGGACTCAAAAAGTCCTCATCATTTGAAAGTGGATAAATTACACTGCACCAAAAATTAAAACTTTTGTAAATTAAGAGACACCATTAAGAAACGCATGCTAAGTTGCTTCAGTTGTGTCCAACTCTTTGCAACGCTATGGACCTTAGCCCACCATGCTCCTCTGTCCATGAGATTCTCTACACAAGAATACTGGAGTCGGTTGCCATGCCCTCCTCCAGGGGATCTTCCCAACCCAGGGATGAAACCTGCATTTTCTGTCTTCTGAATTGGGAGGGGGGGGGTTCTTCACCACTAGCGTTAAGAAAAAGACAAGCCAAAGACTAGGAGAAAAATTTATAAATTACATATCTAAGAACTTATATCCAGAACATATAAATAATTCCTAAACTCAATAATAAAAAACTGAAATATCTAATTTCTAAAATGGGTAACAGCTTTGAACACTTAGTTTACAAAAGATAATGTCAAAAAGCACATGAAAAGTGTTCAACACTGTTAGCCATCAGGAAAAGGAAAGACAAAACCCACTGAAATGTTATGAAGTGATTAGCCTCCAACTAATAAAAAAAAAAAAAAAAAGAAAGCCACAGTGAGATACCACCACACAAACAGAAATAATTAGAATGAAAAAAATAAAATAAAATAAACCTGACAATACCAAATGGTAGTGCAGATGCAGAGTGACCAGAACTCACAGGCATGGCTGATGGAAAACAATCAACAATTTTTTTTTTAATATTTTTTTTTTACCATATTATCTAGCAATTCTACTCTTAGGGGTTTATCCAAGTAAAATGAAAACATATATTCACAAAAAGACTCATTAGACCTGTAGTCAAAATAGCCCCACGTTGGAAATAGCCCAGGTGTCCACCAACAGGAGAACAGATAAACAAAGAGATATCCATTCATACAATGGAGTACTTCTCAGCAATAAAAAAGAATGAGCCACTGAATCCCACAACAACACGGCTGAATCTCAAAAAACAAATGAGGCCAAGAGACAGACACCAGAAACAAATGAGGTGTATAAACTCAGTGGTAAGAACATGTTTAAAGAAAAACTCATCTATATTGATTGAAAAGAGAATAGTAGTTGCTTCTGAGGGAGGGGTTGGACAGAACTTACTAAAGTGACAGAAATGTTCTGTACTTTAATGAGGTGTTGGTTACAGAAATGCATATATATGATATATATATAATATATAAGGTATAAATATAAGGTCTGTTTGTTTCACTGTATATAAACCATACCTGAACTTTTTAAAAAAATCTATTTTTAATTGGAGGATAATTGCCTGTACTGGTTTCTGTTGTACAACAATGTGAATCAGCTTTAAGCATATATGTAGCCCTTCTGTCTTAAGCCTCCCTTCCACCCACCCTCATCCCACCCTTCCAGGTCCTCACAGAGCACTGGCCTGAGCTCCCGTGCTACACAGCAGCTTCCCATGAGCTGTCTATCTTACACATGGTGGTGGATATATACATCAAAGCTACTCTCTTAATTCACCCACCCTCTCTTTCCCCTGCTACGTCCACAAGTCCATTCTCCACATCTGTGTTTCTATTTCTACCCCACAAATAGGTTCATCAATACCACTTTTCTAGATCCATATATGTGCATGGGCTTCCCTCCCTGGAGGCTCAGATGGTAAAGAAGCCACCTGCAATGCAGGAGACTTGCGTTCAATCGCTGGGTTGGAAAGATCCCCTGGAGGAGGGCCTGGCAATCCACCCTAGTATTCTTGCCTGGAGTATCTCCATGGACAGAGGAACCTGAAGGGCTACAGACCACTAGGTTGCAAAGGGTCAGACACGACCGAGCAACAAAGCACACGTCAGTCAGTTCAGTTCAGTCGCTCAGTCGTGTCCGACTCTTTACGACCCCATGAATCGCAGCACGCCAGGCCTCCCTGTCCATCACCAACCCCCAGAGTTTACTCAAACTCATGCCCATCGAGTCGGTGATGCCATCCAGCCATCTCATCCTCGGTCGCCCCCTTCTCCTCCTGCCCCCAATCCCTCCCAGCATCAGGGTCTTTTCCAATGAGTCAACTCTTCCCATGAGGTGGCCAAAATATTGGAGTTTCAGCTAATACACAATATTTGTTTTTCTCTTTCTGACTTGCTTCACTCTGTGTAACCGGCTCTAGATTAAAACAGCTAAACATAAAATTGACTGGGATAGACTGGGCGGGGTGGAGGAAGTGAAGTGAAGCCGGGGGTGTGGTTTCCACTGGGATGACAGCAGTATTTACTGAACACCTGCTTTCTGCCCGGACCTTTACTTGGCTTTTTACATGTCATATTTCATACGAATTCTCTAACAGCTCCAGGAGAGCTCATTATCCAGATGCTGTTATCTCCACTTTGTATAAGGGAAAACAAAACCTCATGGCATTTAAGTCACCAGTTCAAGGTCATCAAGTAAGCCGAAGTCCCCAAGTGATCTGGACCTGCATATATTATAACTCTTGAGGTCCATGGACTTTTATAAATACCACGGAGCCTCTGGGAGCAGCCAGTGGGGAACTGAAACCAGAGAGTCAAAGAAGAGGCCTTTGCAATTTGGCCACGACCAAGTGCTGGTGGGGTGGGGAACAAGAAGTAGGCAGAAACATCACTTAACAAGTGTGATTTGTGACTCTGTGGCAGCAGTAAGGTGTGGCGAAAAAGCCCCAGAAAGAGAAAAACCAGATTCTCACTGGAAGCAGTGAGCAAGCAAGTTTTCTAGGAATAATAAGTTAGTTTTCAAGACATACTGAGTTTTGAGATAACGTCCAGATGCCAGAGTCCAAAGGTAGTTGGAAATGAACACATAGAAACCGGGTAGCAGTCAGACTTGAAAACAGAGGTGGAAGATGACTGGAGAGGGTGGGAAAGTTCCCAAGGACACACAAGGCCCAGAGTCTAGGACTGAAGGGCGAGTAGACCCTAGACAGGAAAGGGATTTATAGGAGAAGTGGAGGCAAAGGTGCCAACATAACAGAAAAAGAATCACGATAACATAATGCCACAGGTATCAGGGAATGAGTAGAATCAATGGGAAAAATGGTGTCAAGGGTATAGAGTTGACACAATTTGAAGCCTGAGAAAAGTTTCCAGGTCCCTGATGACTCGTTGGTAAAGTCCGTAGGGTCCTATGCCCTGACGTCAGACTTCAAGTTGCCAAACCTTCTGTGTTACATCTTCCCACATACCAGATAGGTTTTGACACATTTGCTTCCGTGCTATCCGGAATTTCCCCACAGAGGGAGTTAGGAAATAGAGTTTCTTGGAAGGAAGGGGAGTGTAGACTGGCATTTTCACAACCACTGCAGAGGCCGAGGAGGTCACCCTCGCCTGACCCACGGGACCCAAGGATAAGACTGTTAACACGGGCAGAGCGCTGTGAACGACCTCACACAGGACACGCTTTCCTAAAGTGAAGGAATACATCTAAGGAGGTGGTGAAGGGAAGGGAAGGGAAGGAAGGCGACATTCCCTAAGTCTCCACTTTCCTTCTCCCCAGTCAAGAGAAAGACCCCCTACCTCCAGAAAGAGGGAAGGAAGTCCCAGGACACTGCCAGGGTTATGTTCTCCAGAGTGAGGTGGGGACCACCATTGGCAGGCACATGGGTATGACTCTCGTCCACCTCCCTCTGCCCCAAGAAGGCTGAGGACGATACAGTGGAGGCAGAGGCCAGAGCCCCTGGGAGTGGCCTAGCCATGCCTTTTGTAGTTGTCTTGGGAGGGGGTTTCCTCTCCTTTTCACTCAGACTCCAGACAGAGATACACTCAAGAGAATCTAGACAACGTATTAAAAAGGAGAGACATCACTTTGCTGACAAAGGTGCATATAGTCAAAGCTATGATTTTTCCAGTAGTCATATAAGGATGTGAGAGTTGGACCATAAAGAAGGCTGAGAGCCAATGAATTGATGCTTTCCAATTGTGGTGCTGGAAAAGACTCTTGAGAGTCCCTTGGACTGAAAGCAGATCAAACCAGTCAATCCTAAAAGAAATCAAGCCTGAAAATTCATTGGAAGGACTGATGCTGAAGCTGAAGCTTCAGTACTCTGGCCAACTGGTGCAAAGAACTGACTCACTGGAAAAGACCCTGATGCTGGAAAAGACAGGGCAAGAGGAGAAAGGGGCAGCAGAGGATGAGATGGTGGGATGGCATCACTGACTCAACGGACATGAGTCTGAGCAAACTCTGGGAGACAGAAGGACAGGGAAGCCTGGCGTGCTGCAGTCCATGGGGTTGCAAAGAGTTGGACACGACCTACGACTGAACAAGAACCACCACCACCTGTGGCTTAGGTCAGCTCTGCTTCAGACCTCCTGGGCCAAATGCACAGCCCCTTGCTGTATCCCCTGCCATGCCCCTCAGGCTAGATGGCTTCCATTTCCGTGCAAGGAAGAGAAGGCACCCCTTCATGAAGGGGTTAAGATCCAAGAGTGAAGTTTCAGCACAGAGGTAAATATACAGGGAAAGCCACAGTCAACTCTGTTTCTTGCAGTCAGTTCTGTTTCTCGAGCAGCAGGCGGACTTCGTAGAGGAGGTGGGGCTAAGAGCAAGGTTTCTGTCCCTTGCCTGCCTGTCATCTCCCTTAGAGATCCTATACAAAGACACTCAGGATAGCATTCTATCATTTCCCAGTTCTCTGGCCAGGTGACATCTTAATATTCCATCCCAACATCTCTGAAAGAAATAAAAATTAAGTTAAAGAATGCAAGAACTACTTTACATGGATCATAACCAATTCTTCGAAAAAAAAAATCCAAGAATTATTCTGCATTAAAGCATCTGGTCCCATCACTTCATGGCAAATAGATGGGGAAACAATGGGAATAGTGACAGACTTTATTTTCCTGGGCTCCAAAATCACTGCAGATGGTGACTACACCCAGGAAATTAAAAGACAATTGCTCCTTGGAAGAAAAGCTATGACCAACCTAGACAGCATATTAAAAAACAGAGCCATTACTTTGCCAACAAAGGTCCATATAGTCAAAGCTATGGTTTGTCCAGTAGTCATGTATGGATGTAAGATTTGGACTATAAAGAAAGCTGAGTGATGAAGAATTGATGATTTTGGAGTATGGCGTTGGAGAAGACTCTTGAGAGTCCCTTGGACTGCAAGGAGGTCAAACAGTCAATCCTAAAGGAAATCAGTCCTGAATATTCATTGGAAGGACTGATGCTGAAGCTGAAGCGCCAATACTTTGGCCACCTGATGTGGAAAAGGCCCTGATGCTGGGAAAGATTGAAGGTGGGAGGAGAAGGGGATAACAGAGGATGAGATAATTGGATGGCATCACCGACTCGATGGACATGAGTCTGAGCAAGCTCTGGGAGTTGGTAATGGACAGGGAAGCCTGGCGTGCTGCAGTCCATGGGGTCACAGAGTTGGACACAACTGAGCAACTGAACTGAACTATAAGCAAATCTCTAAAGGAGCCATCCCCATAAGTTATTTCCAAGTGTTTAATGTTCCAGAAATGTTGACATGCCTGAGCTGCTTCCAACTTTGGTCACTCTAGCCAAGGTCATTTTGTCCTTATTATACTATTACTTTCTCAAAATCTGTTGGAGCAGAGAACAAATGTGAGACTACACTTTGAAATTCCAAGCTTTTGAAAGTACTTTTCCTTTCTATCATTAATGGTTTGAAAACAACACTCTAAACCCAAGGGTAACCTCCCCAGATAGAGGCTTCCCTGCAGATAATCCCATGCTTACATCAAACAAACATGTGGTCATTTCCACTAGGGTCCATCAGAGTCAACCTGAATAGACAATCCGGAAGAGGAGTATAAAAACATCTCTGCAATTCAATGTGGGGAAATGGTTTCGTTTTTCCCAAGTTGACCAATGCTTAACCACCAAAACCACCAGAGTCACACCATGTCAGCTGAATTAAAACTCTTCTTTTAAACGTTGAGGGTGAAAGTGGTGATGTCGTTCTGAACACAAGGTAGGATAAACGGAGATGTCTGTGAATGGCAGGTCCTACGCCAAAGTGAAGGAGCTGCCACCCACACACAGAAATGGCCCCAGAGGAAAATATGTCCGAACTTTTCCGAGGTTAAGAATGGCTGAGCCATCTCAGAGTTGGCCTTTGCCTCTGCTATTCCAGCCTGTGAATCTCTGTCCAACGTGCCTGCACAGGCTGGCAGAGGGGCTTCCTAAGAGGCCCTGAGTGTCCACACTGTGCCTAAGGCCAGTCCAACGCCTAGTCCCGGCCTTCATCCTTCTCCTGTGTTGGCCCTCTCAATTCTGACTCCTCTGTCCTGGAGCTTTGGGGTCCACTTTCACCTTTGGAGTCCACTTTCACCTTAAGCCCCCACCCCACACCCGTCACTCCCAAACACTGAGGGTCTCTGAGAGTCTGGCTTTCCCCAGTCAGGAGAGGGACAGTGAATACATCTTGCTTGATAAGGACGACTAGCCAATTCATAATCCTGTGCTCTGAAACTACTACCTCACTGAACTTGAAATGCAAAGTACCTCACAGGCTGGGACCTCTCAAACATGATGGACACTAATGTTTAAACAACAACTTTTCTTCTGAAAACCTGAAGGGACTCTGCATTCATTCCCAACTACTTTCCTATGAAAACTCTATATATGAGTCTATCTTAAAAACAAAACCCACTCCAGTTCCCCTGAGTCCACAGTGATCCCTGGATTCTCCTGCGATTAGCAATAGAATCACTTAGCTCCACAGATAAACGAGACTGCACCGAACTGCTCCAAGCTTCTGATCTATTCTGGCCACCTGTCTCATGGGCTACAATGCACTTTTCTGATTTAAACAGAGACCCTGAATTTCAGCAACAGGTAAACCTATTTTTCTGTGTGGCCAAAAGTGAGGGTCTAGTTGCATACTTGAGAGGAAAAAGTTTTGGGTAGAACAAAGTCAATTATAAAAACCGCTAAAAAAAAAAAAACTGAAAGAAGTTTAACACACTTAAGGAATTTATGCACTGAAGACACATGAATTTTGATTACTCAGAGATAGCTAAAAGAGCTTAAGATTAACTTAAGCAAGTACCCCTGGAGCAATTTTGGAATGTGAGAACATACAGAAGTGGATGCTAATTTCATACCTGAAACTTATGATAGAAAGTCATTTATGACTAACTTTTATTAACTCAGAGGGGCAGAAAGTTTCAAAGTTTTATCAGGAAATTAATGGGAAAAGAACAATGGATCATTCAGGTGCTAGACCCAGGAAAGTCCTGGTAGGGAGTGGGATGGAGAAGCAGGGAGGGGGGCAGAGGTCTAAGGTCCTCCTGCAAAGCCTGAGAGCTTTGTCTAATTCGGCTCCAATAACAATGCAGCATTTGCAGAATTATGGAGGGGCTTTTATGAGCGGGACCCTAAGCCAGAGATGGGCTCTTGAGGGCCCAGAAGACTCCTTCCCCTGCCATCCATCTCTAAGCTGGTAAGAGTGACATGCATCAGTCACTCAAACCCTCGGTGATTTGCAATACTTGGAGCACTTGTGATGTAAATTTCATAGTGCCAGACAGTGAGGGGAAAAACTCAAAAAAAAAAAAAAGTTCCTTCCCTTCAAGGCCCATTAAAAAGACATCCACATGTGATTTCTGAGTTTTCAGCTAGTCCTAGACTTTTGTATTTCTACATAGTAGAATTATTTTATCATGCTGTTTCTGGAAAATATGACTAACAGTTTTGAAGCTACTAATTTTATGTTGATATTTAAAGTTCATAATTGTTATCTTTGGAAAATATTATTTGATCTACAGTATGTCCAAATCAACTTAATAAAATCACTTTATAAAAGGGAAAAAAAGATAAACACATGCGAAACACAGGACAGAATAAAACATCAGCTTGTTGCTACCAGTTAGAGATCAGGATCCATGGAAGGATGCGGCAAGCATTTATAGGGAAGGAGGGCCTGGAAGTGACCTTTCGAAAGACAGGAGGGTTTGGACAGGCAGGAGGGAGGGGGAGGACTTCACTAGTTTTAGCCAAGAAACACAAGAAAGATTTCCAGTTGGGATTTGAACATGCCGTAGTCAAGTGATTATATGAAGCTAGAATATAGGGCCTGTGAGAAAGAAGCTGTAGTCAGATTCCCAAGGCAGGAGACCCTACATTTTATCCTATAGGCAATCCAAAGTGGCACAGGTTTCTGCCACTGGTTTTGTTATTCTAAAAGCAATATATACTCATTATGGACAAATTAACTTTTTTCTTGTTTTTCTTATACTCTGTAAATATTCAAATAATACAACTATATGTATTTGTATATAAAATGTATGACAGAGACGATTAAAACTTCCCAAACATTCCATTTCCTCAAAACTCACATTCCTTAAGAGCCTGTTATAGAGTCTTTCTAGGCATGTGAAATATACATAAACACACACATACATACATGCATGGAGTAGATTTTATAGCTTGCTTTTTCTCACTGAAGAATCTACCAGAGGCATCTTCCCACATTATACAAGGTGCTAACCTGTTCTATTAAATAGAATACACAGTGTCTCATTTTTAAAATAAAAGTCCATAATACAGTTAATCCCAAGAAGGAGAAGCTGAGAAGTTTGGTCGCTGTGCACTCCGCACAAGGTGACTGCATCCTGGCACTGTTTTCTTCCCTTGGAGTTCCCGAGTCAGGCAAGGAAGCAGAGAGCTTCATCTCTCGGAAGAACACACTTTAACATCTCAAACAGGAGAATAGCAGTGGTGATGGATCATCTCAAGGACCAAGGATGCAGGGCCACAGCAAGAAAGGAAAGGAAAATGATGGGCAGAAACGAGAAACGGGGAGGAGAAGGGCTTCCGGTGCCACCTGTGGGCCCCTCGTTCCAGCTGCTTCTGGGGCCCAGGAATGACTCTGCCTTGAGCTCCATCACTCAGCCTTGCATCTGCAGACTCACTCTTCCTGTGGCTAGTTTGAGTTGTTTCTGATACTCTGTTAAGAGTCCAAACCAACACAGTGACTGGGACTTTTTGTTTTTAAGTCTTTTAATGGGATACATTACAAGTCTTGCAATTGTCAACCTTCACATTACTCAGTTCAGTTGCTCAGTTGTGTTCAACTCTTTGTGACCCCAGACTGCAGCACGCCAGGCCTCCCTGTCCATCACCAGCTCCTGGAGCTTGCTCAAACTCATGTCCATTGAGTCAGTGATGCCATCCAACCATCTCATCCTCTGTCATCCCCTTCTCCTCTTGCCTTCAATCTTTCCCAGCATCAGGGGCTTTTCCAGTGAGTCAGTTCTTCACATCAGGTGGTCAAAATATTGGCACTTCAGCTTCAGCATCAGTCTGTCCAATGAATATTCAGGACTGATTTCCTTTAGGATTGACTGTTTGACCTCCTTGAAGTCCAAGGGACTCTCAAGAGTCTTCTCCAACATCACACTCCAAAAGCATCAATTCTTCCATGCTCAGCTTTCTTTTGAGGTCCAACTCACATCCACACATGACTACTGGAAAAACCATACTTTTGACTGGACGGATCTTTGTCTGCAAAGTAAGGTCTCTGCTTTTTAATATGCTCTATAGGTGTGTCATAGCTTTTCTTTCAAGGAGCAAGTGTCTTTTCATTTCATGACTGCTCTCATCATCTGCAGTTATTTTGGAGACAGAAAATAAAGTCTGTCACTGTTTCCATTGTTTCTCCATCTATTTGCCATGAAGTGACAGGACCGGGAGAAATATCAATAACCTCAGATATGCAGATGACACCACCCTTATGGCAGAAAGTCAAGAAGAACTAAAGAGCCTCTTGATGAAAGTGAAAGAGGAGAGTGAAAAAGTTGGCTTAAAGCTCAGCATTCAGAAAACTATATCCAGTCCCATCACTTCATGGCAAATAGATGGGGAAACAGTGGAAACAGTGGCTGACTTTATGTTTTTGGGCTCCAAAATCACTGCAGATGGTGACTGCAGCCATGAAATTAAAAGACACTTACTCCTTGGGAGGAAAGTTATGACCAACCTAGACAGCATATTAAAAAGCAGAGACATTACTTTGTCAACAAAGGTCCATCTAGTCAAGGCTATGGTTTTTCCAGTAGTCATGTATGGATGTGAGAGTTGGACTATAAAGAACTTTGAGTGCAGAAGAATTGATGCTATTGAACTGTGGTGTTGGAGAAGACTCTTGAGAGTCCCTTGGACTGCAAGGAGATCCAACCAGTCCATCCTAAAGGAGATCAGTCCTAGGTGTTCATTGGAAGGACTGATGCTGAAGTCGAAACACCAATACTTTGGCCACCTGATGCAAAGAGCTGACTCATTTGAAAAGACCCTGATGCTGGGAAAGATTGAGGACAGGAGGAGAAGGGGATGATAGAGGATGAGATGGTTGGATGGTATCACCGACTCAATGGACATGAGTTTGGGTAGACTCCGGGAATTGGTGATGGACAGGGAGGCCCGTTGTGCTGCGGTTCATGGGTTTGCAAAGAGGAGGACATGACTGAGCTACTGAATTGAACTGAACTGAACTGACAGGACCGGATGCCATGATCTTCATTTTTTGAATGTTGAGTTTCAAGCCAACTTTTTCATCCTTTCCCTTTCATCAAGAGGCTCTTTAGTTCTTCTTTACTTTCTGCCATAAGGGTGGCGTCATCTGTGTATATGAGGTTATTGATATTTCTCCTAGCAATCTGGATTCCAGTTTGTGATTCATCCAGCCCGGTACTTCACATCATGTACTCTGCATATGAGTTAAATAAACAGGGTGACAATATACAGCCTTGACGTACTCCTCTCCCTATTTGGAACCAGTCTGTTGTTCCATGTCCAGTTCTAACTGTTGCTTTTTGACCTGCATACAGATTTCTCAGGGGGCAGGTCAGGTGGTCTGGTATTCCCATCTCTTTCAGAATTTTCCACAGTTTATTGTGACCCACAGAGTCAAAGGCTTTAGCATAGTCAATAAAGCAGAAGTAGATGTTTTTCTGGAACTCTCTTGCTTTTTCTATGAACCAATGAATGTTGGCAATTTGATCTCTGGTTTTTGATGTTCAAAAGCATCTTTTCTTGACTCCATGCATTATCACTGTCCTGCTTCTCTTTCTTTCAATTCGCACTTATTTTTATTTTTATCAGAGTCTTCTTGTACTCCCAGGTCATCCTTCTCTCCCCAGAGGCAACTAGCTTTTTTTTTTTTTACTTATCATTTTATTATTTATCTCTGTCTTACTAAATAACACACTTGCATTTTTTTCATTTTAGACACTATCCAATGACTTCCTGCCATGCAGTGATGAAATGCGGCTGTCTTTCCCCACCCCCACCTCACAGGCACACAAGTCCCTCCCCACCTCCCCTCTATGATTATTTCTTACTATTGGGAATACATGTAAATCCATAGCTGATTCATATCAATGTATGACAAAACCCACTGGAAAAAATAATAATAATTTTAAAAAATTATTTATTTATTTATCAGCATGTGGTATCTCTTAGTTGCAACATGTGGCATCTAGTTCCCTGACCAGGGATTGAACCTGGGCTGCCTGCATTGGGAATGCTGAGTCTTAGCCACTGGACCTCCAGAGAAGTCCCTATCTCTTACTTTTAATCAAACTGTGTTCTCTGATTACACTGCTATGACTGTAAACACTATTCCTAAATACTTCACAAAGAAAACTATGATTATTTTTCCTTTCCTGGGCAACTTCTGATTTCCCCTGGAGTTAATAAGTTAGAAGACTTGACTCTTATTTTGATGGTATTTTGAAAATGTGGTAGGATAAATAGCGCCCCCTCTCCCCAAAGATATCCATGCCCTATTCCCACAAACTGAATGTTACCTTATAATGCAAAAGGGACTACGTAAACATGATTAAGTTAAGGATCTCAAGATGGGGAGATTATCCTGGATTATGCAAGCAGGTCCAACATAATCATAACGGTTCTCATAAGAGGCAGGAGGGAGATGGGAGCTAGTAGTAGGATATGTGATGACAGAAGCAAGAGGCTGGAGTGATACAGGGAGCGGCCACAAGGCAAGGAATGCAGCAGCTTCCAGCAGCTCTTCAGCTTGGGTTTTCAAGGAAGGGAAACAGAGGCCTACCGAAAGAATAAAGCCCTGCCAAGGGATGACTTAGAACTTCTGGCCTCCAGAACTGTAAGAGAATAAATTTTTGTCTTGTTGTAGGATATTAAACCTGCAGCTTTGTTACTATGGCAATAAGAAACCAATACCCAGAAGGAACAAAAGTTCCTTTCTCTTGGCTTGGTGTGTCGTCTTTACCAAGAAGTCCTCAGCCACTTTTCCGACCAATGAGATGCCCTTTTGAGCTCACATCAACAGATCAAAATTTTAGAGAATCCAATTTGAGAATGTTAGAGGTATTCTACATTCCTTACATTGTTCTGTGGGGGAAGGCTCATGCATTGGTTCATTTGTGGTTGGTCAAAAATGGAGAGTGAAACTCTTATCATTCAAGTTACAGCAGAAAAAGCGCAACTAACCGGACACCTGAAGAAGTGCGTCCTGGTCCCAGCCCTCCAGAATTTACCAGTGACTGTGCTCAACCCGCTCCTCCTCACCAGGCCTTAATTTCCTCCTTAGAAAATGATGACAAAGGAGCACTAAGTGACAACTGAAGTTTCTTCTAGCTCTGATACTTTGTAATCATAAGCCACAAATGTGGCAAATAAATATTGTTTTTCTCTAAACCTATTAAAACTCTACATGAAAAATTATTTTCATACATTTCAATAAAGACTCGTGATAACAAACTGTGACTATCAGTAAAATAAATCAATATATCAAAACTCCAAACTAACACTTAGATATTAGAACAGTAATAGCAGCAAAAACCTATATGGCCCTTAATCATGTGCCAGGTACTATTTTTATTGCTTTAAACATTATCTAACCAAAAAGCTCCTTAACAGCCCCATTTCACAGATGATGAAGCTGAGGCTGAGAAAGGTTAGGTGCCTCTGCCAAGGCCTTCTGGTTCCATGGTCTGCACTACCACCTACTCTGAAAGAATGTTATTCTGTAACTAAAATGACTAGAAAGGAAAAAGAGGAAAATACAACTATTCAGTCTAATAAATGAATGCAAAAAAAAAAAAACCACCCAGATTTATTTCAAAAGGAACAGATAAGGATAAGAAAGCTAATGGGGAGGGTTTTACATACCAAGTTGAATCTCTCCCACCAATAGAGAAACAGAAAGGGCTATAGCATAAGTAAACAAAAAGAAGGGATAGAAAATCGCCATGGCACCAAGACACTCTGCCTTGAAAATCAATTTGCTTCATTAAAATCTTATTTTGTGAAAGTTATTTCAGCATTTGTATACAGAAGGTCTATTATCCCATGACAGTCTTCCACATCAGTGACATCTTTCCACATTAGTTAATTAACAGGTGCCACTCACAGAGCCAGCCCATTCTAGTTGACGGTGCAGGAGACGCCGAGCAATATTACGCATTCAGCACCAGTGCTGTCAAGTAAATGACAACAATCAGTAGGGAATGCATTTCATTTTCCATTTTCTGGTGGAGAAAATAAACATAAGGGAAGAATCTGATATGCAGCTTTTATATATCACATTTCTGAAAAATCTGAAGTCATGCTGGAAATCAATTCAAGATATAGGAGAACTTGTAAAGACTCAAATATGAATGTAAAAGATGAGGCTGGAAGAAATAACCATAGAAAAAAATATATGAGGAAGATTGGTTAGAAACAGAACATTCTTTACCCCCTTGCACTTGACCTCTTCATGGCTCTTGACACATCTGATCTTTTGAAAAAGCTGCCTTCTTCTTGGTTAACAGGACACCCCACTCTTCTGGGTTTCCTCCCCACCCACAGCTTTTCAGTTTCCTGAAGTATTTTTCTCCTTCTCCTCACAATCAAGGTGTGTACCTATCTGATGAGGAGTCTGTCTTCCCTACTAGCCCATATATTCTCCAAGAGCAGGAAACATCCATTTGGGCTATTCCTCTCTCAGGTAAGCCTCACACAGTCGCTGGCTCACACCTGGCACTCCACAAACATGTATTGAGTAACTGTCATTACAATAAGATCGAATGATGAAGGATTCATTCTAGAAGTTCAGAGCTGATTAATCATTAGAAAACCCATTAATAAAAGATGCACTTAGCAGTGTGTGGGAATAAACAAATGTCACCCCAATGAGAACAACCTGGGCTGGTGATCTGTTTCACACTTGATAATATACATGTTTCAATGCTGTTCTCTCAGACCATCCCACCCTTGCCTTCTCCCAGAGAGTCCAAAAGTCTGTCCTATACATCTGTGCCTCTTTTTCTGTCTTGCATATAGGGTTATCATTACCATCTTTCTAAATTCCATATATATGCGTTAGTATGCTGTATTGGTCTTTATCTTTCTGACTTACTTCACTCTGTATAACGGGCTCCAGTTTTATCCATCTCATTAGAACTGATTCAAATGAATTCTTTTTAATGGCTGAGTAATATTCCACTGTGTATATGTACCACAGCTTTCTTATCCATTCGTCCGCTGATGGGCATCTAGGTTGCTTTCATGTCCTGGCTATTATAAACAGTGCTGCGATGAACACTGGGGTACATGTGTCTCTTTCAGATCTGGTTTCCTCAGTGTGTATGCCCAGGGGTGGGATTGCTGGGTCATATGGCAGTTCTATTTCCAGTTTTTTAAGGAATCTCCACACTGTTCTCCATATTGGCTGTACTAGTTTGCATTCCCACCAACAGTGTAAGAGGGTTCCCTTTTCTCCAAGCCACAGTCATCAAGACAGTGTGGTACTGGCACAAAGACAGAAATATAGATCAATGGAACAAAATAGAAAGCCCAGAGATAAATCCACGAACCTATGGACACCTTATCTTCGACAAAGGAGGCAAGACTATACAATGGAAAAAAGACAATCTCTTTAACAAGTGGTGCTGGGAAACCTGTTCAACCACTTGTAAAAGAATGAAACTAGAACACTTTCTAACACCATACAGAGTCCACTTTAGTGGCTAACACCTACCAGCACTTAATAAACATCTGTGTGAATGACAGTGAGAAAAGTAAGTAAACAGAGACAGGAAACAATACTGAGGTGAAGGTTACAAACATCAACAGATGAGAATCTGCTGAGAAAAGGAAAAAACGTTCAGTGTAAGAGACTAATAGCCACTTAGAAGATGGAATTGAAGACACGATTCTATTTACAACAGCAACAAAAGAATGAGATACTTAGGAATACATGTAACAAGCACTTTGCAAGGTCTACATGAACAAACTCATAAAACACCATCAAAGGACACAGGGTCTGAGAGATGGACAAACTGAGTCATAACGTGTTTCTAGACAGAAAAGCTCAAAATCATAAAAATCTTGCTTTTTCCTAAATTAACCTGTAAATTCAAAGTAACTGCCATAAGAATAAGCAATCAATGTGTTTTTTGAAACTAGACAGGCTAATTATAAAGTTATCATGGAGGGAAAAAAAACAAAATAGCAAGGAACCTTTTAAAAAAGGCAAAATGACTAGAAGCAAGAATTATCCCAATCAAACATTTAAATACATAATAATACTACAAAAATTTAAACTTTGGCATTGGCATTTGAGTAAATAAACCTAAAGGCAAAAATGAAGAGGTCTGAAATCAACACAAAAATACACAGAAGTTCAATATGACTTCATTTCAGATCAGTTCAGATCAATGGAGAAAAGATGGAATATTCACTTAATAGTACTGGCATTACTGCGTAGTCATAAATCCTACTCTCACCATTTAAAATCAAATAAATTCCAGGTGAATCAATGACTTAATAACTGAAACTAAATCCATAAAAATAACAGAATAAAAGAGAACTTTTAAGTTTAGAGTTGAGAAAGTATTTAATGTAACACAAAACTTGGAAGGCTATAAACAATATTTGTAAAAATGTCTTATTTCCATAGTAAAATATAACATTAACAAACAACATTAAAAGTCAAACAACAAAGTAGCAAATACCTGCATAACACATCACTGGGTCAATCTTCATTTATTTGTAAACAACACTGACAAGCCAATAAGAAAATGCTAAAATCATAGAAGAAAAGTGGTGAGGAAATGAACAGATACACTTTTCAAACAGAAACACAAATGACTCTTGAATAAAGGAAGAGGTACTTGTAATAAGTAAACTAAATTTAAACAGAGAGGACTCTGACATCAAGTCATGATGCCGTAACGGGTATCAAATGAGTCCTTCTACCATAAATAATGTTGAGCCTAGACAAAATGAATGACACAATTGTTTTTCAGATGTGAGATAAGTAGTACATGACTCTGGTTCCTGAAGAGAGGGAAAATGCATGAAATGAGCTTTGTAGTCACCCTGGCATTCTACCTAGAGGAACTTTCCAAACTAAGCACAGGGTAGTAGGGCCCAGGGACAGCATGACAGACTCACTTTGCTGAGGAGCAGGAGACTAAAGCTAGGGCTTGCTGCTGCTGCTGCTAAGTCTCTTCAGTCGTGTCCGACTCTGAGCGACCCCATAGACGGCAGCCCACCAGGCTCCCCCATCCCTGGGATTCTCCAGGCAAGAACACTGCAGTGAGTTGCCATTTCCTTCTCCAATGCATGAAAGTGAAAAGTGAAAGTGAAGTTGCTCAGTAGTGTATGACTCTTAGTGACCCCATGGACTGCCGCCTACCAGGCTCCTCCATCCATGGGATTTTCCAGGCAAGAGTACTGGAGTGGGGTGCCATTGCCTTCTCTGAGGGCTTGCTGAGGCAACCAGAATTTGCCCAGCAGACTACTGAAGAGGGTGGAGCTGCCCAGAAAAGAAGCTTTCGAAATCTGCATCGTGGTACCCTGAAGTTTTTGGCCAAATACTGACATGTTGACTGGATGAGATTCCAGGAAATGAGACAGAGAACAGCACCTTGGAAGCTGTGGGTTGATAGAGAGTATGAAGATTGCATGGAGCTGGGAGAACACGAATTCTGACAATTCAGAGAAGACAGGCCTTGTCAAACACACTGAGTATTCAACTGAGACCTCAGAAAAGCCACACCTTACTGATAACCTATGGTCACAAAAATTTAAAACAAGCCTTGAAACAATCAAGCAGAACCAGCAGTAAATACAATGACAGCCAATAAAGAAGTCAACATTCTTTAAAGGAAGACAACAAAATTCAGGTTCATGATATAGCCTCCAGAAGAGCTACCAGGCAATGGTAGCTGTTTTTGCATATATGATCATCATCATTTTTCATGATCATGGAACAACAGCCAAGAAAAGAAACATCGAGAGTACACAGGGTTTTAAAGCAGCAAATGAAAATATATTGAAAGACATAAAAGAAAGTATGATCATAATGAATTAAGAATCACAATTCTTCAAGAAATAAAACCTAAAAACAAAATGGAAATTCTAAAATTAGAAAGTACATTATTGGAAATGAAACATTCATTGGGTGCAACCAAAAGTAGACTAGAGGGCTCCCCTGGTAGCTCAGAGGTCACAAATTCACTGGCCAAAAACAGGAGACACAGACAAGATCATCTCTGGTCCAGAAAGATGCCACATACTGCAGAGCAACTAAGGTCATGCACCACAACTCTTGAGTCTGTGCTCCAGAGCCTGGGAGCTGCAACTATTGAGCCCATGTGAAGAAACTAAAGTCTGCATGCTCTAGAGTTCACGCTCTGAAAAAAGAGAAGCCATTACAATGAGAAGCCTGTGCATTGCAACTTCTCTTGTTGTGAAGCAACAAAAACGTAGCACAGTCAAAAATAAATATATCTTTCATAAAAGCAAACTAGAAATGGCAGCAAAAAACATCAGTAAGCAGTAAGATAGATCTACAGAAATTATCCAATTTGAAAACAAAGAGAAAAACAAAATTAAACTGAAGGTCAATGATTTTTACAGACTACTATATCCAACAACCACAGAAAATGCATTCCTTAACAGTATACATGAAATCTTCAAGACAGACCACGTGCCAGTTCAAAATAATAATCTTCACAAATTTCAAAAAGCTGAAATCTTACAGCATGTTCTTTCAACAAAATTGGAAATAAACTATAAATCAGTAATAATAATGTATTTAGAAAGCTCCCAAATATATGGAAATTAAACAATATACGTCTAAAATACCCATGGATTAAAGAGGGAATGAGGGAAATTAGAAAATATGTCAAAATGATTCAAGGAACACAACAGTGTTTAGAAAAGATCTGTAGCTCTAAATGCAAGTAAAGAAGAAAGCTTTAAAAATCAATTCTATAAATTCCCATCTTAGGAATCTTGGGGGGAAAACATCAATTAAGCCGAAATGAATGAAACAAAAGACAGACAAACATTAGAGAGTTTCTTCTCTTAAAGACTAGTTAATTGATTAAAAACCCAACAAAATTGAAGGAAAAGAAAAAAGACAAATTAAAACCGCAATGGAACACTATTCTTTAATGAGAAGTAACAAAATACTAACATACAACGCAACACTGGTAAACCTCAGAAAGTGTTAAGTTAAAAAACAGCCAGATGCAAAAAACTATACTATCTTGGCAGGCATGAGAGCGTGCTAAGTTGCTTCAAGTTGTGTCCGACTCTGTGCGATCCTACGAACTGTAGTCTGCTAGGCTCTTCTGTCCATGGGATTTCCCAGTCAATAATACTGGGAGTGGGTAGTCATTCTCTTCTCCAGGGGATCTTCCCGACCCAGGGATCGAACCTGTGACTCCTGCAGATTCTTTACCATCTGAGCCACTAGGGAACTCTATCCTAACTTTATACTATCTTGGATGGTACCATTTATGTGAAATGTTTTTTAAAAAAGATCTCCAGAAACCAAAAGCTCAAATGGGAAATCTAGCCCAACAAAAATTTGCCCTAAATTTCACACTTCTGTATTATATTGTATGATCAAATTTAATGACAATTTAAATATCAAGCTTAATTAAAACTGACTCTGTTACATACTTACCATGCGATCACTTCACTCATCTATTCTGATATTCTCTTGCCAATACTTTTATTAAGTTTGCGTTATTGCGTGAAGTCTCTCAGTCATGTCTGACTCTTTGCAACCCCATGGACTGGGGTGGGTTGCTGTTTCCTTCCCCTGGGGAGCTTCCTGACCCAGGGATCAAACCTGGGTCTCTCGCACTGCAGGCAGACTCTTTACCATCTGAGCCACCAAGGAAGCCCTTTATTAAGTTAGAATTCAATAAATATGACTAAAGTGCAATTGAACACTGCTTTTTGTGTTTTTTTAAAAAAGACTTTTGGCCATGCCACACGGTTTGCAGAATCTTAGTTCCCTGACCAGGGGTCAAATACATGACTTTGGCAATGAAAGCATAAAGTTCTAACCACTGGACCACCAGGAAATTTCCTCCATTTTTTTAAATTGATGAAAACTCTTATTGGGAAGTATCACGAGGAACCTCAATATACAAAACAGATGAGAACAGAGGTGCTCCATGGAAATGAAGAGAAAGAAAGATGTCTTGCTTATGATCTGCCCCTAAATTCCTCTTCCAACCATGTACCTTACCTTTACAGTAGTCTGGGTAATCATAAGATGACTTACACCAAAGAGCAAAGTAAATAAATATCTGCAAAACCTCTGAAGCACCACCATGGAATACTAATATTTCTTGGCAAGTGGCAGCTTTTTTCCTGTGTGTAGGGTGCTGAGGCAAGACATCTTGGGCAATTTTTTTCTTCATTTGAACAGAATATGCAGTGGGCTTCCCCTGTAACTCAGTCAGTAAAGAATCTGCCTGCAGTGCAGGAGACCTGGCTTCGATCCCTGGGTCAGGAAGATTCCCCTGGAGAAGAAAATGGCAACCCACGCCAGAATCCTTACCTGGAAAATCCCAAGGACAGAGGAGCCTGGTGGGCTGCAGTTCATAGGGTCACAAAGAGTCAGGCACGACTCAGCGACTAACACTTTCACTTTTCACTTTCTTGCAGTGGGCTCATAGCCTAGGTACAACAAACTATAAGATGAGAAGGGTAGGAGTTCAAATTTAAACTTCTACATAAAGTAGTTAAAACTTGAGCTTTTCAGTTGTCCAATTTCACTTTTGGCTTTAGATGTCCACAAAAGAGAATGTACTGACATTTTAATTAATGGTCTAATTCAACAAAATCTTGCCAGCTTTATGTTGAAGACAAAGGCACATTCATGGGGGAGAATAAAATAACACCTGCACGGCAATGAAGGATGAAGAATAAGGTTGTTTGTGACCAGGGACTCCCTGCCCAGGAACCCACCACCCTGGTCCTACCCACCTACACTCAGGCTGAAGGACCAAGCCCTCCAGTCCCTGTAACCACAGTGGACCACGGGCCATGGCCGAGAGTCTCCTCAGAGGTTTCACCCATTTCTCTGTCTACAAGTTTCTTACATGGGGATGCAGCCCCCCACAGGAGTATACCTCCAGACATAGATCCTCTGGACATTTTGTAGTTGCCTGATCTTGTTGCATAGTTCCATCTGCCTCTGCAAAAACGTTTCAGCTCTGAAATTTGTTCTGCCATCTAATTTTATGAACACATTAATTCTTCCATTCCGTGCTGCTTTCATTTGAACTCCCTGAGTTGAATACATGGTCCATGTACCTTCCTTTTTCTTATTTATTAATAGAAGAATTCAAATCCCTTATCTTCAATCTGAGAAGAGATTAACTGAAAACCAAGGTGTGAATACATAGTCTTCCCTGAGCCATTATTTTCTAAGTACTCTGCGGCTGTAGTTCCAACATTTTATTACTAAATTTTGCTGTATTTTGATGTAATCAAAAGAATGTTGGCATATAAATAAATTATGAAGCATAATACTATAATAAAATATATACATAAATGTTATATTGAACTTAAAAAATTAGGATATTACTAACTCCATTTAATCTGCCTCTATAAGCCTCACTAGATATATCCAGTATTTTGGATTTTGAATGGCTTATTCCTTTGGCTCTGCTTTCACAGTCCTATTACACATACATATCCCTAAATGTATTATTTTTGTTTTTGAGCTTTACAAAATTGGTTATTATATGACAGATAGAATTGTGCAACCTGATTTTTCCTCCTTTTATATGGGATGGTGCATATAGCTATGAGACATTCATTTCATTGCTGGAAAATATTCCAGTATATGGTTTTACCACATTCACCTACTGAGATTCATTTGGGTTGTTCCCTTGCTATGAATATTTCTGTACATTTCCTTTGACTCAAATATGCAAGAACCTAAGATATATTTGCAGAAGAGAAATTGCTCAAAGGATATACAAATGTTCAATTTTATAAGACAGTATAACTACTGTCCACAGCGGAATTATGAGTGTACACAGTCATCCACAGTGTTCAATTTGATCCGTAACTTTAGCAGTAACCTAGAGTCAATCTGGGAAAGATTGAGGGCAGGAGAAGGGGACGAGAGAGGATGAGATGGTTGGATGGCATCACTGACTCAATGGACATGGGTTTGGGTGGACTCCGGGAGTTGGTGGTGGACAGGGAGGCCCAGCGTGCTGCGGTTCATGGGGTCGCAAAGAGTCGGACACGACTGAGCAACTGAACTGAACTGAGAGTCAATCTAATAGCATAAAAATGGTATCGCATTGAGAATTTAACTTGTATTTCCCTATTATTAAATAAGTTGGAATCAAGATTGCTGGGAGAAATATCAACAACCTCAGATATGCAGATGATACTAGACCTAAGGGCAGGAAGTGAACAGGAAGTAAACGAGGGTTAAAGAGGAGAGTGAAAAAGCTGGCTTAAAATTAAACATTCAAAAAACTAAGATCATGGCATCCAATCCCATCACTGTTTGGCAAATAGATTAGGAAAAAGTAGAAGCCGTGACAGGTTTTATTTTCTTGGTCTCCAAAATCACTGCAGACGGTGATTGCAGCCATGAAATTAAAGATGCTTACTCCTTAGAAGGAAAGCTATGACAAACCTAGACAGCGTATTAAAAAGCAGAGA
Organism: Cervus canadensis; assembly: GCF_019320065.1. Classification (NCBI taxonomy): domain Eukaryota; kingdom Metazoa; phylum Chordata; class Mammalia; order Artiodactyla; family Cervidae; genus Cervus; species Cervus canadensis. Next base: position 45,184,678 of record NC_057407.1, on the reverse strand, counting down.
CATCACTTTGTCAACAAAAGTCCATATAGTCAAGTGAGTGAAAGTTGCTCAGTCATGTCCAATTCTTTGGGATGCCATGGACTGACTATACAGTCCATGGAATTCTCCAGGCCAGAATACTGGAGTAGGTAGCCACTCTCTTCTTCAGCTGATATTCCCAACCCAGGGATCGAACTCACATCTGCATTGCATGCAGATTCTTTACCAGCTGAGCCACCTGGGAAGCCCCTATAGAGTCAAAGCTATGATTTTTTCAGTAGTCATGTATCTGTTTGAGAGCTGGACCCTAAAGAAGGTTGACTGCCAAAGAACTGATGCTTTCAAACTGATGCTTTCAGATTGAGGGCAGGAGGAGAAGAAGGCAACAGAGGATGAGATGGTTAGATAGCATCACTGACTCAATGGACATGAATTAGAGCAAACTCTTTAAGAGATAGTGAAGGACAGAGGAGACTAGCATGTCCATGGAGTCACAAAGAGTTGGATATCACTTAGCAACTGAACAACAATGATTATTAAAAAAAAAAAACTGCTATTTTAACATTTATTTGCCACTTATCTCTTCAATAAGCACTTATTCATTTCTTTTGTTTAATTTCCTAGTAGGTTGTTTGTCTTTCTTGATTCTCACTGAACTGAGGGAGTTCTTCAAATACACAGGAAACTAACCCTATGCCAATTTACATATGTCAGAAACAGCTCTCCTCGGTTTATGCTCTGTCTTTTCACTTCGTATATGGTGTCTTACAAAGGACAAATTTGTAAAACCTTACGGCACTCAACATTTCTTCTGAAAGTTTTAAAGTTTACTCTTTTGTATTTAAATATATAAAACATATGGACCTGATTTTTATGAATGGTATGAAGTAGAGACCGAATTTCTTTTTATCCCTCATCTTAAAAAGCTACTATTACAGGACCATTTATTGAATATTTACATCATTTCTCCAAAGATTGAGAATGCCACTTCTGTCACAGAACAAGCAGGGCTCTATTTCTGAGCAATCTGTCTATTCCATGGGTGTATTTGACCATATCTGAACTAAAACGCTGCTGCCTTAATTAGTAGAATTTGACTATATATGGCCTTTCTTCTTTGATATAAAATCCTGGAATCAGGTAACCAACCTTCCAAAACCAACACCCTGATAATGTTAGGGGAAGCACACTGAAACCACCCACCCTCGCCGGGCACCATAGGAACCATTTGCATGAGCTGTTTTACTACAGGCGGTCCTGGTAAGGAACACGGAACTAATAAGCCACCAACAACCGGAAGAGTTCAGGAAAGATCAAAAGGAGACACCACATGTCCAACCACCTCCCAGAATCCTCCTCTCTGGCATCCATCTTGGCTGAACAAGGCATGTACCACCAGGAAGGACTCAAGTCAGAATGACTGGCTAAAGACAACCCAGAGACTAATCCCATCACCATAAAACCCGAGACTGCAAGCCAGTGGCAGAGCTGTTCTCCTGGGGCCCCTTACCCTCCTGCTCTCCGCCGGGGCCCTTTCCCAATAAGATCTCTTGCTTTGTCAGCATATGTGTCTCCTTGGACAATTCATTTCCGAGTGTTAGACAAGAGCCCAGTTTCTGGCCCTGGAAGGGGTCCCCTTTCCTGCAACAATAATACACCTATTTTAATTGTATTGAGTTCATAAAACAGTTCGGGAGACTACTGGCATCTTTGCTATCATCATCAGGTCTTCTAATTCATGAACAACATACATCTCTCCATTTATTTTTCCTAATGTCATTCAATAAAGTTTTATAATTGTCCACATAAAGGTCTTGTACATATTTATTTAATGTATTGGGACTTCACTTTTTATTTTTTTATTTTTATTTATACGCTCTTTTAAGTGTTATCTTTTAAAATTCTATTTTTATATATAGAATAATTTTTTATATAAATCTTAAATTGAGCCAACTTGCTAATTCCCTTTATTTCTAGTAATTTTCTTATAGTGGGCTTTCCATGTAGAAAATTGTATCATCTATAGATAGCAATAATTTGTTTCTTTAAAACTGTTATTTTTTTATATTCTTTAAACATCATTCTGTGCTGAATAGGGGCTTACTCTGTATATGGGCAATGATCTTGTTCCTGATTTTCAGAAGTAATGCCTCTTATGCATTATCTTAAAATTTAGGTATGATGAGTAAATACCCTCCATCAAAGTTAAGGAAGTCTCCTTCTGTTTTTATTTGGCTAAGAGCTTTGGGTTTTTCTCCTTTTAATCCTAACGGGATGTTAAATTTTATCAAATGGCTTTCTGCATCGATTGAAGTTATATTTTTTTCTCTTTAGTCTGTGAACATGGTTAGTGACATTTTACAGATTTTTCAAATGCAAAACCATTCTTAGATTACCAGGTAAAAATCTGTATGTTTATACTGTGTTTTCTTTTTTATATTTCACTGAATCCTGTTTGCCATTTATATTCATACATGAGTTTGACCTATAATTTTTTGTTAATGTACTGTCCTAGGGTAGTTTCAGTATGAAGTAATACTGACCTCACAATATGAGTTGGGGTTATTAACTGTTATTCTATTCAATGGCAAAAAGTGTAAGATTGAAATTATGTGGTCTTGAACTTCTATAGAACTCCCATTTAAAACCATCTGAGCTTGACATATCCTTTCTAGGAAGGTTTTTTTAATTTCTTAAACAGTTATAGACAGAGAGCACTACTGATTTACATATATTGAGTAAAGTTTTCAAAAGTACTAGATTTGGATGATAAATTATATATTTAGGCCAGTTATAATACAATTCAGACTTTTCATATCTTGAATCAAGTTTGGTAAGTTTCTTTTTCTGAGAGTTCTTCTATTTTCAAACTTATTGGCTTAACATTTCCATAATATTCTTTTATTGCTTCTTCAGTAACTGCTCTCTTTTATTCTTAATACTATTTATTTATACCTTCTCTCCTTTTCTCTGATGAGGCTTTCCTGAGTTTGATCAATCTTATCAGTTGTTTCAAAGATCCATGTGTTGGTTTGGCTGATGTTCTCTACTGTATTAATGAACTTTCCTGCTTCATTAACTGCTGCTTTTAATTACCTCCTTCCCTTGGGTCTTTTTTTCTTTCCTTTTTATAACTTGAGTTGGACCCTAGCTCATTAACTTTCCTCTTATCTCTTTTTTCCTACTGAAACCATTTAAGAAAGTGGTTCTCAATCCTGGCTGACACCCTGATATCTAGAAAATATCAATGCCAGGGTCCCAATATACAAAAACTCTAATTTCATTACTCTAAGGTGGGGCCAGGGTATCAGCTTCCATATTTGAGTTCCTATCATCTATTTCTGGTGATAGGAGGGTTGAGGCGGGTATAGAGGGCAAGAAGAGACCAAGCTGAGCAAAGGTAGAAAACACTTCTTCAGCAATCAGGGAGACAGAGTAAGAACCTGCATGCATCCTGCAGCCAATTTCCAGGATCAGGCCAACTAAGAAATTCCCAGAAGTGCTGGTGGCAGCCCAGAACCCTCGATCCAGCATATTTTTAAAAAGAGAAAACTACAGACACAGAAAAAATTAGCAATTGTCTGGGGCTAACAGTGAGTGTGCAAATTCACTGCAAAGGAGCACAACGAAACTCGGGTGATGAAAATGGTCCACATCTTGATTATGGTGGCAGTTTCACAACTGTACACTCACCATATTGCATGTTTAATTAGTACATTTTATCCCATGCAAATTATATCTCAATAAATATGGTTAGCTGTTTGAACAAACTCCATATGTATAAAACATTTCAGAGATTACTTGCACAAATAATCATGACTTCAGCTCTTATTTACACTGTGGGAACACCATGATCTAAAGCTGGCCTGAGGAACAGGGAAGATGGCATTGGTTTCAGAACCTGCAGTTCATGGTTGTCTGATCTAGCTTTGCAAGGCACCCCACCTTCCTCAAGACTTCCTCACCAACATTAAGGAAGCAGTTTAGAAGAGCTCGAAAGGTCCTGTCCACCCTAAAATTCTCTCCAAAAATTCCTGCTAATCTCACAGTATAACTTTTTCTTTTTAAGAAATTATCTATTTAGGTTAGAATGTTGAAAAAGACTAAAGACACTGAGTTCTGAATTGCTGAAAAATTAACCTAAATAGTGACGTCTCTTTTTCACATTATATTTACCTTAAAAATATAACATAAATGTAATTAGTACACATGCTTTATGAATCATCTGGGGTTTCTGGTCTGTTAAGAAAAGAAGAAACTTGATGATTAATAGCTGACATCTGAAAAGTTCTAAAAATGACATACAATAGCTCTATGTTCTTCTGGGGAAAAAAAAAACTGAAGTTTACTCATGATATAAATACATTTTAAAAGCAAGGATTCTGAAAAGAGGAGCTAGAACTAGATATACTGAATCCAGAATCTCAACACTCAGAACTAGTCATTTGAATCATTGCTATGATTTCAGCAATACGAAAGGCCATTTGGGGTGAGTCAAACTAGACAAAAACAAGGCAAACAAAAGAAAAACACTCCACTGAAGTAGAGATGTGTTTTTAAAATTCTTATTTTGGGTCATTTGATCAGGTATCCTGCTGGTCAGGCAGAGTGCTCACTCCTTTCACAATGATAGGATTTCCTCTTCCTTCCCTAACATCTCTGCTCAAATATCATCTTAAAGGGGGAGCATCCCTCAGTCATCTTGTAGGCAACCCCCATCTCCCATGTACTATCCCCTTATTCTGTCATGATCTGACATACACTTGATACACAAATTATTTACTGTCTCTCTCCTCTAGAATATAAGTGCTGTTAAGCCAGAATCCTTTGTTTTAACCAATGATGTGATCAGTGCCTAAAATAATAGTTGGAAATAGCCACTCTCAACAAATATTTAAATAAATGAATATGTGAATGCCTATGTGGATGGAAATCAAAGACATTTCCGTTATTTTGGACTATAAAATGGCTCGGGTCTTCAGACTGATGTATGCAAATATGAAAATGTAAAGCACAACTCTGAATTTCATTTTCCATCAATGTCTGATTACCCACTGATTAAATGTGACAAGCTATAAAGAGAGAAAAATCATTATTAGATCCCAACCTATTATCTATAAAACCTAAATGTAACTAATGATTCATTTTATTACATAAAAGCTTTTAGAGGGAAAAAAATATATGGCCACAATCTCACTGTAAAAATTTTGAATGAACTCTGCTCTATGTTTTAATATAGCTAAATATATAGTTATACTTTCCTCTCAAAATGTAAACTATAAACATATATTTAGAAATTGTTTCATTTGTAGAAAGATCATCTAATCACAAGTTGTAATATAAAATCCACTGAGTTGTTGCTATTATAGATATATGTGTACATATACACCTATTTTTATATATATAACATATAGTTTTTACACACATTCACACACACAGCCCTTAACGGGAGGGAAATGAGCATTTTCTCAGTGACACTTATGTGCCATATTAATTCTTGATACAACTAAATGATAATATTACCCACATTTTACAGATAAGGAAGCAGTTCACACATGTGCCCTAGCTGGGTGCTCAAGGTCACGTTGCTATTATGTAGTACCATCAAATGACAAACCAATCTCACTTACTGAATCTAAGGCATGCAATACTCAATGTTAACCTACCATCTGCATATACAAAAACAGTTTCTTAGAAAATCTTTTTATTGCTTTAGACAAAAAAGTGTATAAATAGCGTAAGTACACACCTAGATGAATTTTCCCAATCTGAAAATACCCATGTAAACAGCCTGAGAACGGGGAATCACCATCACCCAGAATCCTCTTGTTCTCCCTCCAGACATCATCCTCCTCCCCAAAAGTCATGACTGCGCTGACTTCCAAAATCAAGGACTGCCGGCCTGGTTTTGCAGTCTATAGCATTAGAATCACACGAGACCCATTCACACTGCGCTAATAGTAGTTGTAGTTCATTATTCTCACTGCTACGCAGCATCACAATGTGTGAATATGCCAAAGTAGATGTAAGCATTCTACAGCTGATGAGCACTTGAGTAGCTTTTCATTTTTCTATTATAAATACTGTACTGTGAACATCCTTGTACATGCCTCAGTCATGTCTTAAGAGCTCCCAGTGTAGACAGTCTATCCAATAAATTTATTCCTAGTTATGTGAACTTTTTCCCTATTCATATAGTCCATGGGGTTCTCACAGCAAGTATACTGGAGAGGTTTTCCATTCCCTCCTCCAGTGGATCACATTTTTTATTACATTCTTTGTAGCCAAAGATGGAAAAGCTGTATAAGTCAGCAAAAACAAGACCTGGAGCTGACTGTGGCTCAGATCATGAGCTCCTTGTAGCAAAATTCAGGCTTAAACTAAAGAAAGCAGGGAAAACCATTAGGCCAGTAAGGTACAACTTAAACCAAATCCCCTCTGAATACAGAGTGGAGGAGACAAATAGATCCAAGGGATTAGATCTAGTAAACAGAGTGCCTGAAGAACTATGGACAGAGGTTCAGAACATTGTACAGGAGGCAGCAAACAAAGCCATCCCAAAGGAAAGTGGAACTTTTAGTAAAGAGGAGCTAAAGTGAAGGGGAACTCAAGATGAGGATGAAAGAGGAGAGTGATAAAGTCAACTTAAAACTCAATTTTAAAAAAACTAAGATTGGGCATCCAGTTCCATCACTTCATGGCAAATAGAAAGGGAAAGGGTAGCAGCAGTGACAGAGTTCCTCTTCTTGGGCTCTAACATCACTGTGGACAGTAACTGCAGCCATGAAATCGAAAGATGATTGCTCCTGGGAAGGAAGGTTACGACAAACCACTTTGCCGACAAAGGTCCATATAGTCAAGACTGTGGTCTTTCCAGTAGTCATGTACGGATGTGAGAGCTGGACCATAAGAAGGCTGAGTGCTGAAGAATTGATGCTTTCAAACACTGGTGCTGGAGAAGACTCTTTAGAGTCCCTTGGACAGCAAGGAAATCAAACCACTCAATCTTAAAGGAAATCAACGCTGAATACTCATTGGAGGGACTGATACTAAAGCTCCAATACTTTGGTCACCTCATGGGAAGAGCTGACTCATTGGAAAAGACCCCAACACTGGCAAAGATTGAAGGCAGTGGAAGAAGAAGGCAACAGAGGATGAAATGGTTGGATGACATCACTGATGCAATGGACATGAACTTGGGCAAACTCTAGGAGATGGTAAGGGACAGGGAAGCCCGGCGTGCTACAACTTGGCGACTGAATAACATTAGCTGATTAACAATGTTGTGATAATTTCAGGTGGAGAGCAATGGACTCAGCCATACACATACATGTGTCCATTCTCCCATGAACTACGCTCCCATCCATGCTGCCACATAACATTGAGCAGAGTTCCCTCTGCTACACAGCAGGTCCTTGTTTGCTGTCTATTTTACACACAGCGGTGTATACAGCTTGATCCTAAACTCCCCAAGGAGAGGGTACAACACTGAGCACAAAAATTAACTACTATAAAGCATTTTGAAAAAGGATGTTTGAGAAAGTCTCCAGCATCATCTGATGGAGTTTTTCTAATACCATAATTTGTTCTAATATTTGCTGGAAAAGCTCAAATCTATATCAGAAGAAAAATTACATGAAGAGAGAAGGTCTTTAAATGAGTAATGCAGAATATAAAATATGAGCCATGACCATTTTATCACACTGTACACAAATATTAATTTGAGATCTACATATAGAGGGAAAATAATAAAACTTGGAAGAAAGCACAGAAAAAAATCTTCCTGACTACAGCACAGGTGAAAATATCTTCAACAAGGCATTAACTATACAACAAAAAGCATTAACTTCAACAAAAAGCATTAACTATAAAAATGTGAACTATATTTCATTAAATTAAGAACACTTACTATAAAACTCTTACAGGAAAACATAGGCAGAACACTCAGTGACATAAATCAAAGCAAAATCCTCTATGACCCACCTCCTAGAGTAAGGGAAATAAAAACAAAAGCAAACAAGTGGGGCCTGGTTAAACTTAAAAGCTTTTGCACAGCAAAGGAAACTATCAGTCAGTCAATCAGTTCAGTCACTCAGTCGTGTCCGACTCTTTGCAACCCCATGAATCACAGCACGCCAGGCCTCCCTGTCCATCACCAACTCTCGGAGTCTACTCAAACTCATGTCCATCGAGTCGGTGATGCCATCCAGCCATCTCATCCTCTGTCGTCCCCTTCTCCTCCTGCCCTCAATCCCTCCCACCATCAGGGTCTTTTCCAATGAGTCAAAAGAAACTATAAGCAAGGTGAAAAGACAACCCTCAGAATGGGATAAAATAACAGCAAATGAAACAACTGACAAAGGATTAATTTCCAAAATATACAAGCAGCTCATACAACTCAATGCCAGAAAAACAAACAACCCAATAAAAAAGTGGGGAAAAAACCAAAACAGACATTTTTCAAAAGAAGACATTCAGATGGCACACAAACACATGAAAAGATGCTCAACATCACTCATTATTAGAGAAATGCAAATCAAAACTACAATGAGATGTCACGTCACACCAGTCAGAATGGCCACCATCAGAAAGTCTACAAACTATAAATGCTGGAGAGGGTGTGGAGAAAAGGCAACGCTCTTGCACTGTTGGTGGGAATGTAAAGCGATACAGCCACTAAGGAAGACGGTATGGAGATTTCTTTAAAAACTAGGAATAAAACCACCATATGACCCAGCCCCACTTCTAGGCATATACCCTGAGGAAACCAAAATTGAAAAAGACACATGTATCCCATTGTTCACTGCAGCACTATTTACAACAGCTAGAACATGGAAGCAACCTAGATGCCCATCGACAGATGAATGGATAAAGAAGTTGTGGTACATACACACAATGGAATATTACTCAGCCATAAAAAGGAATGACTTTGAGTCAGTTCTGATGAGGTGGATGAACCTAGAATCTATTACACAGAGTGAAATGAGTCAGAAAAAGAAAGATAAATACCATATTCTAACGCATATATATAGAATCTAGAAAAACAGTACTGAAGAATTTATTTACAGGGCAACAGTGGAGAAACAGACATAGAGAATAGACTTATGGACATGGGGAGAGGAGAGGAGAGGGTGAGCTGTATGGAAAGAGTAACATGGAAACGTACATTACCACATGTAAAATAGAGAGCCAACAGGAATCTGCTGTAGGCTCAGGAAACTCAAACAGGGTCTCTGTGTCAACCTAAAGGAGTGGGATGGAGAGGGAGATGGGAGTGGGTTTCAAAAGGGAGGGGATATATATATTCCTACGGCTGATTCATGTTGAGGTTTGACAGAAAACAGCAAAATTGTGTAAAGCAATTATCCTTCAATAAAAAATAAATAAATTAGAAAAAAAAGAACATTTGCTCATTAAGTTCATCACTAAGGGGTATAAAGGTACACGACAAAACTGAAGAAACTATTTGCAATGCACACATCCAACAAAGGACTCTTACTTACAATATATAAAGAAACCTCTAGCTCAATAAGAAAAACACAAATCAACATTAGAACTGAGAGAAAGATAATGCAAGACAGAAGAGCGGATATGCAAACAGCCAATTGGTACATAAAAATATTACAAAATCAAACACACATACTACTACACACCAACAGACAGACTAAAATTAAAAGACAGAGACCAAATACATGGAGCAATTGGAATTCTCTTACATGGCCAGTTAACACGCAAATTAGCATAACACTTGAGAAGATGCTTCCAGACAGATGTATGTATGTCTATGTGCCTGTGTGTGGGCAAGCATGGTTCTGTATGCATCCAAATCAAATGAGAAGATATGTCCACAAAAAGATGTATACAAGAATGTTCCAGCAGCTTTATTCATAACAGATATAAACTGAAAGTAAGCCTAATGTTCATCAGTAGGAACAGAAAGACTCTGTAATGCATTAGTACAATGGGATACTAAGTAGAAATTTTTTAAGTTAAAAAAAAAGCTTATGAAAGAAACAATACAGATGAGTCTCATCAAAATTATGCCACGAAAGTTGTCGTTGTTCAGTTGCCCAGTCATGTCTGACTCTTTGCAACCCCATGGACTGCAGCATGCCAGGCTTCCCTGTCCTTGTCCATCTCCCTGAGTTTGCTCAAACTCGTGTCCATCGAGTCGGTGATACCATCCAACCATCTCATCCTCTGTCATCCCCTTATCCTCCTGCCTTCAATCTTTCCCAGCATCAGGGACTTTTCCAGTGAGTCGGCTTTTCGCATTGGATGACTAGAATACTGGAGCTTCAGCTTCAGCATTGGTCCTTCCAATGAGTATTCAGGGTGGATTTCCCTTAAGATTGACTGGTTTGAAATCTGGCCATGAAAGTAGCCAGACACAGAAGTGCACATACTCTGTATTTCTTTTATATGAAGTTCATGAGCAGACTAAACTAATCAATGGTGATAGGAATAAGAATGCTGATGAGCCCTGCATATGGGCACGGGCTGGGAAGGGATGTGAAGGAATTTCCTGATGTAGTAAAAATGCTCTGAACCTGGATCTGTGTGTTGGTTATATATCTTTATACATATGTAAAAATTCATTAAGTGGCATGCTTAAAAATTAGTGTAGTTTATTACTACCTGGTAAAGGCTCAGTAAAAGGTAAATGAAATATGACCCCCAAATGGAGACTATTTTCACACCCACTTAAATGTTTTCCAAGTAAACCTCAATAGGTCTTGAATTTATGGAAGAATGTGATGGGTTCCAATTAGTTTGTAAGAATAGGCAATGGTCTGGGAAAATGAAATTTTACTAGACAAATTATTTCTTAAAATATTTGCATAACTGGCATATGGTTCTGAAAATAAGTATAATTTAGGAAGCAGAGTCAATGGTGCATTTTCTCCAGGCAGATCTGTGCACTGTGATGAGGTTTACTTTTCAGCTGCCACAGCCATTAAAACGAAGTATCAAAACTAATCAAACCAGAAGAAAAAAAAAAGATAAGCCACAGACCGGGAGAAAATATTTGCAAAACACATATCTGAGAAAAGACTTATATCCAAAATACAGAAAGACTCCTTAGAGCTCAACAATAAGGCAACAAACAACCCAATTAAAAAACAGGCAAAAGATCTGAACACATACTTCATCAAAGAAAATACACACAGATGCCAAATAAGCATATGAAAAGATGCTCCACATCATATGTCATTAGGGAATTGCAAATTAAAACAGCAAGACACCACCAAAAACTTACTGGAATAGTGAAAATTCAAAACACTGACACCAAACGCTGGTGAGAATATGGAGCAACAACTCTCCCTCATGGCTGGTGGGAATGTAAAGTAGTGCAGCCATTGTGGAAGACGGTTTGGCACTTTCTTACAAAATTAAACACAACCTTCCCAGATAACCCAATTTTTCTCCTTAGTATTTACTAGAATGAACTGAAAACTTAGGGCCACATAAAAACCTGCACATGGATATTTGTAACAGACTCATTCATAATAACCAAAACTGAGAAGAAACAAAGATATTTTTCAATAACTAAGTGCATAAAAAAACCGTGGTAGTCCAGTGTAATACTAAAAGACGACACATGGTAAACACAATGGAATGTTATTCAGCAATAAAAAGGAATGAGCTATATCAAGCTAAAAAAAGACATGGAGGAACCTTAAAATGTGTATCATTAGGTAAAACAAAGCAGTATGGTAAAGGCTGCATTTGGATTCTTCCACATAGATGACATTCTTTCTGGAAAAGGTAAAGGTAGGAAGATATTACAAAGTCGGGGCTTGGGGTGGGAGTGATGGGGAGATGAATATGTGGAGCAAATGATTTTTAGAGTGAAACTGTTCTGTAGGATACTGTAATAGTGGACACATGATGACATATACCTGGCAAAACCCATAAAACTGTACAATGCAAAGTACATAAAATTGTACAATACAATCTGTAAACTGCTCTACTGTAAAAGGTTAAATCACATTTTCAAAAATAATAGAGCACATTTGATTAAAATCTAAAAGGTATTTCATACCATTAAAATGAATAATATGAGTTTAAAATAATGTTTATTTCATTTGAAGCTCACTGTAAGGAGAGACTCTCCCTTCTCCAATCCCCACCCCAGGACACACAAGCACCCCCTGTAGATCCATACTGTTTTGGGGAGGAGTGTGAAGGGAGAAACTAGGAGCTAGACTTTGAACAGATGGCAGATTAGAACACTTGCTAGAACCGTACACAAAAATAAACTCAAAATGGATGAAAGACCTGAATGCAAGGCCAGACACTATAAAATTCTTAGAGGAAAACATAGGCAAAACACTCTGACATAAATCACAGCAAGATCCTTTTTGACCTACTTCCTAGAATAATGAAAATAAAAACAAAAATAAACAAATGGGACCTAATTAAACTTAAAAGCTTTTGCACAGCAAAGGAAACCATAAAACGAAAAGACAACCCTTAGAATGGGAGAAAACATTTACTAACAAAGCAACTGACAAAAGATTAATCTCCAAAATATATAAGCAGCTCATGTAGCTCAATATAAAAAAAAATTCCATCAAAAAATGGGTGGAAGACCTAAACAGACATTTCTCGAAGAAGACATACAGATGGCTAATAAACACATTAAAAGATGTTCAACAATGCTCATTATTAGAGAAATGCAAATCAAAACTTATAAAGAGGTATCACCCCACACCAGTCAGAATGGCCATCATCAAAAAATCTACAACAATAACTGCTGGAGAGAGTGTGGAGAAAAGGAAACCCTCTCGCACTGTTGGTGTGAGTATAAATTAATACTACCATTGTGGAGAACAATATGGAGGTTCCTTAAGGAACTAGGAGTAAAACTACCACGAGGCCCAGTAATCCCACTATTTGGCATACACCCTAAGAAAACCATAATTGGAAAAGGTACATGCACCCCAGTGTTCACTGAAGCACAACTGACAACAGCTAGGACACAGAAGCAACCTAGATGTCCACTGACAGATGAATGGATAAAGATGTGGTACATATATACAAAGGAATATTTGCCTAATTAAGGGAATGGAATTAGGTCATTTGCAGTGATGTGGATGGGCCTACAGTCTGTCACACAGAGTGAAGTCAGAAAAACAAATATCACATATTAACAAGTGTATACAGAATCTAGAAAAATGGTACTGATGAACCTATTTGCAGAGCAGGAATAGAGACAGAGATGTATAGAATGGACTTGTGGGGGGTGGGGAGAAGAGGGTGGGACGATGGGGAAAGCATTGACCATATATGCACCACCATGTATAAAACAGATGGCCAGTGGGAAGGTGCAGGGAGCACAGGGGGCTCAGCTTGGTGCTCTCTGATGACCGAAGAATTGATGCTTTGGAACTGTGGTGTTGGAGAAGACTCAAGAGTCCCCTGGACTGCAAGGAGATCCAACCAGTCCATCCTAAAGGAGATCAGTCCTGGGTGTTAACTGGAAGGACTGATGTTGAAGCTGAAACTCCAATACTTTGGCCACCTGATGCAAAGAACTGACTCATTGGAAAAGACCCTGATGCTGGGAAAGACTGAGTGTGGGAGGAGAAGGGGATGACAGAGGATGAGATGGTTGGATGGCATCACTGACTCAATGGACATGAGTTTGAGTAAACTCTGGGAGTTGGTGATGGACAGGGAGGCCTGGTGTGCTGCAGTCCGTGGGGTCGCAAAGAGTCGGACATGACTGAGGTGGGGGTGGGGGGAAGGAAGGGAAGGCTCAAGAGGGAGGGGATGATATGTACACTTAAAGATGATTCACACTGTTGTACAGTAGAAACCAACACAGCATTGTAAGGCAAAAGTGAAAGTGAAGTCGCTCAGTCGTGTCCGACTCTTTGCGACCCTGTGGACTATAGCCTACCAAGCTCCTCCCTCCATGGGATTCTCCAGGCAAGAATACTGGAGTGGGTTGCCATTTCCTTCTCCAGGGGCTCCTCCTGATCCAGGGATCAAACCCAGGTCTCCCGCATTGCAGACAGACGCTTTAACCTATGAGCCACCAGGGAAACCCAATTAAAAAACCAAAAACAAGTTCCACTTCCATGTTGCCATTCTGAAAGTTCTCTCTATGGGCTCTCTGGATGTGGATGACTCATTTTCCTCAAGGGACATTCACCTCTTCAGGCAGAGACCCTGATTCAGAGGTGTTCAGGGCTAGACAGCATGGTTCTCAGAAAATGTGCCACTTCAGATCTCACATCTTATTATTGTAATTAATGCCATTATTTTCTTTACTGAACCTGTCAACTTAAAAAAATATATTTACAACTTAAAACTTGAGGGTTATGTTTTATGTGGTGGGAATTTTTAGGACTTCAAGCCCGGAGACAGCATCTCAAGTAACCCTGAGACAACTGCTCCCAGGAGCTGAGGGGAGGAACCAGGTTTTACAGAAGTTTTGCAACAAAGGGCAAGTAGTCTGAATATCAAAGGATTATTCTTAATTAGAGGAAGCCAGACATTTAAAGTTAAGGAATTTAGCACTTTCTATGTATGGGAAGATGCAAGAGTCTGGGCTCACTGAAATTATTCCTTTCATATGCATCTCAGCTATCTGGAGCCAGTATCCCGAGTTTGTCACATCCTAAGCTTCCTCAAGGCTCACCCTAGGGAGTGGCTGCAGTCTGATGCTGTGAGGTCGCAGGTATTCTTTTCCTTCCTGACATTACGGCTCAGGAGCTCACAGCGGAGGGCTGGAAGTGCTGATGACCGTGACCTCCTGTTCACTGATATGGCAGGAAATACTCAATTTCTCAGACCTACTCTCTCTCTTCTCACCTCATCTTCTCACGAGCACACACCACATGCAATTATCTTTAATGTAATTTTCAAGAGCCTTTGCTCATTCATTCTTTTACTGATTCATTTAATAAATATTTATTGAGCAAAGATGACATGCTATATGAATATGAATGCTATATGAATCTGAATGAATATCCTTTTATTTAATAACAAATACCTGATCAAGCTGAGTAAAAACCTTTTGGATTGGCCATGCTGTCAACGTTGACATGACTAAGCATAGTATGGTCACTCCACCAATCTGATTACTGCTTTAATTTTGCAACATGGACTTGTCCCCAGTTACTCTTTATTTCAAATAAAATAACTCCTCATTTTTTTTTTTATTATTTGAAACATCTTTAAAGTAAGCATCAGGTTTTCCCTATCAGTTATGTGTCAGAGCACTAGGGTGAACACCATCCCCAGATGGAGAGCTCAGTTGGTGGAAGCCCAGGATTAAAGAATGCATGGCTGGGCTGGTGGTCCAGTAGTTAAGAATCCACCTGGCAATGCAGGGGACATGGGTTTGATCTCTGATCTGGGAAGATCCCACATGCTACAGAGGAACTAAGCCCATGTGTCGCAACTACCAAGTTCGTGCTCTAGAGCCCACAAGCTGCAACTATACCGAAGCCTGTACACATAGAGCCTCTGCTCCAAAACAAGAAAGAAGCCAGCAGTGAGAAGCCCATGCACCACGCTTGCCGCAACTAGAAAATGCCCACATGTAGCAATGAAGACTCACCACAGCCATACATTTTTAAAATCTTTAAAAAGACTCCATGGCTTTATTTTCTGGGCAGAGAGACACTTCGCCTCAACACTGGCCAGATGTCTCAAAAATAAAATACCATGCCACTGTTTACCAAGGACATCAAAGGAGAAGATACTGACTGATGTTTACAAAAGAGGACCATGAGCCATCAGTAAGTAATATTACCCTGAAAGAAAGAGACAGTGTTCCAGTCAATTTCATCAATAGCAAATGAAACTTAAGCAAAAGCTTGGCTCCAAATGAGATGTGGAAGAGAGCACCCAACAGTGCTCTGACCAAACACTTGCAGCTCTGAAGACAGGGGTGAGCCCGAACAGGGAGCAGAGGCCCTCAGCTAGCAACCTCACATCTCAGGATCATTCAGCTGTTTTCCAGCTGGGGGAGCCCAGGGGAAGTTTTTGCACCTTGTTGGCTTTGCTTTCATCATATGTACAATGAGAGGTTTGAATAAATGACTTTTAGGAACAGTCCAACTCTAAATCCTCTGTGATTTATATAAGAGTTACTGAATGACATGGAAAAAAACTAAACCCAAATCAGAACAACTGTCTCTAACAGGAAAGGAAGTCTTCTGGGCATGGTGCAGGGTAAGAGCTCTTAGTAGGGAGGGGAGGACAAACTATAATGCCCAGAAAGATTCAACTGTGGTGGAAAATGTTAACAGAATGAAAAATAAAAGCCCTGTTATTTATTCAGCTAGGTACAGCTAATATCCAAGAGACATCTAGAAAAAAAAGATTGGATTAAGTCCAAAATTCGGTGCTTATATAGACAGAAGATCATATTGTCTGCCAATCACTAGTGCATTTATGTATCTGTAACTGGAAAGACAGACAGAGCTGACTGCTTACATTTTACTGAAAATGATAACACTATATAATTGCTCTTTGGGGACTCATTTTTTCTAAGCGTGCAAAATTCTACAGGCTTTAACAATAAAATGCATATAAAGACATTTGAAATCTAAGTGATCTCTTGACATTTGACTAAAAGTCAAAGCAGAGGACCACAGGACAAATAGAATACTTCACCCATGAAGGGTGACTATTAGCTTTGTTTCATGGTCTGTAAATGACTTATTAAACTCCTCTATAAAGTTTTATTACTGTTCTAAACCCATTAATAACTGTCCTCACTTTAAATGTCCTACTGTTTGCTGAATATGCCAGCAGTGGGCTGCAATAATGGCTGCCTGGCATTAGATTTTTTTCTCTAAAACTAAGGATATAAAAGAGAAGGCGTTAGACACACTATGCAACACTGATTATATCATTTAAAGGAAAACAGAAAGAGCCAGATGTTAGTTGTCTCTCTTTGTATGGGTATAACCTGCTTGATTCCACATTTCCATCTTTAGTTCCTGACTGTCAGCAGCCTAGACAGAAGGGAATAAAAGTGAATGTGTGTTTCAGCACATTGGGAAAGCACTTAACAGAGAAAACAATTTACATCTTAATAGCTTTCTTTCATTACATCGACTCCTCCTCTGCTGTTCCTCTTAGAGGCTGCAGAAATATTTGCAAACTATTGGCAAGTATAAAGAGCATCACAAAATTTCTAGGGCTGTCAGGATCTCCAGAGGCCGTAAGCCAACCTCCCATCCGCACTTGGAATCACTTCTCTGCTTGGTCTCCTGAGACTGATGGTCCTCGGTTTGCCCTGAAGTTGACTTCTCCCTATTTAAGTCTTCAAACCGTTGGGAAGAACTGTCCTATGCTGAACAGGAAGTGGCTGCCATGGAACTTTCCCTAAGACCCAACGTCCTGCCTATCGGAGCAACTCGCAGCATGAATCTCCTCCCTGTTTCCCATGACACATCCAAAGACAGCGCTGGAAGCTCTCACTGGTCATCTAGCTTACAAGTCGCCCCTCCCAGCACCCTCTGCTGCTCCTTAGAAGGAATGGTTTCCATCGGCCTCTCCATCTTGGATGCCTAAGTGAAGGAGCTTCTAGTTTTATCTGCAACATTTCTTTAACATTTCCCCCAAAAGTAAACTCAACATCCCTCCTTATACAGAGGAGACACCAATGCCCCAGAGTTGGGCCATCAGAGAGTAGCCTGCTTCTGGAAAGCACTGTGGTCGAGAACTTGAAGTGCATATGAACATATGGGGAAAACAGTGACAATAAAATCAGAGTAAATTCATGGAAACCTCAACTTTAAGACACAGGACAAACACAAATACAGGGTACATTCTACTCATTATCAACACTCCAAACATTTAAAATGGGTAAAATGGGAACGTTAATATTAATTTCTTTTCCCTGGCTTGTGTTTGATAGGAAAGTTTCAGGATCTTCTGATCCTACAGCTTCAAGTTACATTCCAAAGTGAATTTGCTATCTTGTGAAATACATACATTAAAAAAATTTTTTTAGTCTTTGCTGCCAAAATAATTGCTACTCTCAAAATATTCGTGCTCTTTGTTGAAAACTGTGGCATCTCTGCTGAGAAGTGGCTGCCCAGTCAGACTTTCCAATGCCCCAAACTATATTCTCACATGGCCCAGAAACCAGATGTCACTGATTAATGTGAGCAAGAGAGACATATATCATTTTCAGCTGGGGTTCTTTGTTAATTGTGGTAAAAACACATACCTAACATAAAACTTACTATTATAACCATACAATTCAGTGACACTAAATACATTCATAGTCTTGTGTAACCAATGTCACAATTTCCAGACCATCTTCACCATCGCAAATAGAATCCCTGTACCCATTAAATAAAATTCCTCATTTCCCTCCTCCCAGCCTGTGCCAACCACTATTTCACTCTGCTCCTATGAATTTGTCTATTCCAGGTATCTCATATAAGTAAAAACCATACACAATGTGTCCTTTTTGTATCTGGCTTCCAACATTTAGTGTAATATTTTCAAGGTTCACCTACGTTGCAGCATGAATCAGAATTTTATTTCTTTTTAAGGCTGAATAGTACTCTGCTATACGTATACCTCACATTTGCTATCCATTCATCTGCAGACGGGCTTGAGGATTATTTTTGCCTTTTAGCTATTGTGAATAATGCTGCAATGAACATTCACATGTAAGTTATCTGTTTAAGGCTCTATCCCACTTCTTTTGGGAGGGGAACTGCCAGATCATATGGTAATTCTATGCATAACTTTTGAGGAACCATTATTGTCTTCCACAGCAGTCATACTATTTCACGTGGCCACCAGCAATGTGTGAGGGTTCCAATTTCTCCATACCTCACCAACACTATTTTCCTTTTAAAAAATAAAAATAAAAAAAACAGTTGCAATCCTAATAAATTTGAAGAAGTATCTTATTATAGTTTGATTTGTATATCCATAATGACAAATAATGTTATGCATCCTTTCATGTGTTTATTGGCTATGTGGATGGTTTTTGGTTTGTTTTTTTTTTAGAAATATCTATACAAGTCCTTTGTCTCCTTTTGAATTAGGCTGCTTGTTTTTTTGCTGTCAAATGTTCTCACCACAAAAAGAAAATGGTAATTAGGTCATGTGATATAATTGTGTATCAAATCAACACAGTATATATGTTAAACATATATATTATATGTAAACTATATCTCAATAAAAAAGAAAGAAAGGAGAGAGAGGTTGGGCTGGAGGGAGCACAGAAAGAAGGAAGAAAGGATTCTACAAATACCTATTTATAAATAAAAAGAACAATGGCCACTCAGAATGGCCATTATTAAAAAGTCTACAAATAATAAAGAACAGAAAGAATGTGGAGATAAGGGAACCCTGCAAAACTGTTGGTGACAATGTAGACTGGTGCAGCTACTATGGAAAGCATTATGGAAGTTCTTCAAAAAACTAAAAAGAGAATTACCACATCATCCAGCAATCCCTCTCTTAGGCATATATCCCATGTGTGCGTGCCTGGTCGCTCAGTTGTGTCTGACTCTTCTGTGACCCCACAGACTGTAGTCCACCAGGCCCCTCTGTTCATAGACTTTTCCAGGCAAGATTACTGGAATGGGTTGCCATTTCCTCCTCCTGGGATCTTCCTGACCAGGGACTGAACCCATGTTTCTAGCGTCTCCTGTGCTGGCAGGCAGAGTCTTCACCACTGCACCATCTGAGAAGCCCCAGTCATACACTCAGAGGAAACTCTGATTTGAAAAGACACATGCGCCCCAGTGTTCACAGCAACACTATTCCCAACAGCCAAGACATGGAAGCGACCTAAATACCATCCACATATAAATGAACAAAGAAGAGGCAGTATGTTACACACATACAACACACACACACACAAATACTACTCAGTCATTAAACAAAGAATGAAATAATGCCATTTGCAGCAACATGACCTACGGACTGTCATACTAAGTAAAGTCAGTCGGGCAGAAAAAGATAAATATATCGCATCATTTATCTGTGGAAAACGAAATATGATACAAACGAACTAAAGTTAAAAATAGAAACATTCACAGACATAGAAAACAAACTTATGGTTACCAGAGGAGAAAGGGGTAGGGGGATGAATCAGGAGTCTGGGATTGGAAGATGGAAGCTATTGTGTATAAAATAAACAACAAGGTCCTACTGTATGGCACAAGGAACACAGTCAATATCTTATAATAAACTATAGTGGAAAAGAATATGAAAAAGTACATGTGTGTGTATATACTGGATTGGCCAAAAAGTCCGTTCGGGCTTCCCATCTGCTGTTATGGGAAAATCCAAATGAACATTTTGGCCACAACCCAATGTGCGTAACGATCACTCTGCTGCACACCTGAAATGAACACAGCACTGCAAATTAACTACACTTCCGTTTTCTAAAGGGGGGCTCTAAGGTCATATTTGTGAATTTTTCAGTACATTCTGTCATAACCTGCTAGAGTGGGAAAGTTATGATTTAAAGTGTCTGATGCTGCCTTAGAATCTAGTAACTTATCTGGGGCTTCACTTTTCTTACTCTAATGATCTGCTTGTATGGCCCCATGAGAGGCTTGCTCAGCTATTTTTAGTACTTACTTTCAAATACTTATGCTAAGTTTACTAATTATACATGACAAACCTGCATATATTATCATTTAATGCTCAAATCAAAGCTACGAAATGGGTGCCATTATCCTAAAGAGATCTCACCATACAAACTGTAGACCCAGGATTCAAACCCAGCTATTTAAATGATCACACCATGTTACTGTCTTCCACTCACATGCTAACTTCTTAACTTTCTCCCTAAATAATGGATTTGTATCCTTCCTTTTACTTGGAAGATAACTTCAAAAGTCTTTCAGTAGCCCTCTGAGAATTTATAGGAAGCTCAACTCATTGTATGCTATTTCCCGACACTATTATCAATTCACACCTGCTATAATGTGTCCCTCTCCTTCCTATTTTTAACATGTTTTTAATCTGACCTTGCAAAGAGCTTGTTAAATGTCTTTTTCTTTTCTTTCATTGAAAAACTTTTCTGATAAGTGATCATATGGCTTGGATATCTCAAAGTATTTCAGATTAAGAAGCCTAAGTGAGCACTGGTCAGTAGACTCATAAGAAGGGGGAGTGAAGACATGCAGGCCAATCAGTCTCAATGGAATACTAAAGAAGGAAAAGTGGACAGTTCAATCTATCCAACACATAATTCTTCATATTTCAAGATTAAGGTAAGACAAAATAAAAGAAATGAGTAAAGAATCATTGCTTATAAGTCTGTAGCTCCCCAAAATGGCTCTGCAAAAGCCCAGATTACGTTCTCAGTCTCTGCCAATGGCTTTTATCATGCTTCAGAGCAAGAGGATCTGCTCCTTGGAGATGAGTTAGCTGGACTGCAAAAGTGGAGAAGAACTGGAGAAGAACTGATGAAAAAAAATCAGTGAGCAGCTCAAATTTTACCCACGTTGGCGGCCTAAGAAGAATCCAGAGAATACTGCCTTATGGATATCAGGTTCTCAACAAACACACAAGGAGGGAAGAGACGTACGAAACACATCACTGCAGACGAGCGCAGATAACACAGAGGTGCAGAGTGCAGACCCAGAGCACTCACTCTAGACACGGCACGTGGGCACCACTCCGGGTGTCAGCGCACATTTACTAAACAACTACTGCGCATCAGCAACTGCGCAGGAGGTGCAGTTGTGAATGGGAAAGGCAGGTTCCTGTCTCTGTGGGGCTTTCATCCTAGCAGATGGCATGGACGTTAACCAGCTAATTATACAGCTCAGTTTTAATTAAAAGTGAAATACGTGCAACAAAGGAGAATACGGGGTATCACGGAAGGTTTTCTGGAGGAAACGGTGTTTGAACTGAGCACTGAAGGAAGGAAGAAGGTAAGAAGGATGGGGAACGGTGGGTGGGACCGCACAGAGCGGAGAGCAGCCCAGCACCTGATGGAACCAGAGACAAGGCGGCTGTGGCCACAGCGCAGACAGAAGAGGAGGAAGTGGCCTGAGAGGCAGTGGGTGAAATAAGGGCTGTCTGTTATGTTAATGAGTCCAGTCTTGCTCCCAGGAGCAGCAGAAAGCTAGCAGAGAGAGTAATATGGTAAGATTTGCCCCTTCAAATGATCATTCTGGCAGTCACTACATGAAAAATAGATCAGAGCGTCGTCATCTTCTCCAATATTTTCCCGTTCCCAAGGTCAGTCCTACACAAATCATGCAACAATGCTCAATGTCCTTAACTTTTGGGGAATTGCAAATCAACACCATGTGTGACATCACTTCACACCATTAGGACAGCCATAATGGAAAAGGACACAAGATAACAAACAGTGGAAAGGGTATGGAGAAACTGGAATCCTCAAAACATCATTGGTGGAAATTTTAAATGGTGTAGCCACTCTGGAAAACAGTGTGATGAGGAAAATGGAAAGGGAAAAGGTAGAAGTAGTGACAGATATTATTTTTCTGGGCTGCAAATTTACTGCAGACAGTGACAATAGCCATGAAATTAGAATACTCCTTGAAAGGAAAACTCTGACAAACCTGGACAGCCTATTAAAAAGCAGAGGCATCACTTTGCTGCCACATGTCTGTATAGTCAAAGCGATGGTTTTTCTAGTAGTCATGTACAAATGAGAGAGTTGGACCATAAAGAAGGCTGCATGCCGACAAATTGATGCTTTCCAATCGGGGTGGTGGGGAAGACTCGTGAGAGTCCTTTGGACAGCAAGGAGATCAAACCAGTTAATCCTAAAGGCAATCAACACCGAAAATTCATTGGAAAGACTGATGCTGAAGCTCCAATACCTTGGTCACCTGATGCAAAGAGACAACTCATTGGAAAAAACCCTGATGCTGGGAAAAACTGCGGGCAAGAGGAGAAGGGAGCAACACAGGATGAGACGGTTGGATGGCATCATTGACCCAATGGACATGAATTTCAGCAAACTTTGGAAGATAATGGAGAACACAGGAGCCTGGCATGTTGCAGTCCATGGGGTCACAAACAGTTGGACAGGACTTAGCGAATAACAACATTACCTTACTAAACAATGTCTTGTCAAATTCAAGCAATGTCTGCCCATTCTCTATTCAGTTAAAGTTCAATATTTTTGACAGCATTTGTATCTTATAGATTTCCACTATATTCATTTAAAATGAGAACAATTTCTAAAAGTAATAGCTGGATTAAACCTACTCACCGTATAAGAATTTACTTCAGATTCAAAACTTCACACAAACATAAAGCTAATAGGGGCAGTTTGTTAATGCAAAGTTTTAGTGATACCAAGGTAGTGAGAAATAAGAAAAGTTCAAATATGTGATGAAAGTGAAAGTGTTAGTCACTCAGTCGTGTCCAACTCTTGAGACCCCATGGACTGCAGCCCGCCAGCCTCCTCTGCCCATGGAATTCTCCAGACAAGAATACTGAAGCGGGTTGCCATGCCCTCCTCCAGGGCATCTTCCTGACCCAGAGTAAGTAGGTAGTCAGTAATTACCAACCAGTTTCCTCATCTTCAGTTCAAAGTGAACTGCAGTCTGGCCATGTTTCCAGATCGCTCTGGACAAAACTGACCCTGTGCCCCCCGAAGGCACCAGCCAGTCCTACTGCTTCATCCTCTCCCCTGGCTCAGCGTCTCCTCTGCTGTAGCTGCATTGGCCTCCCTGCTGCTCCTCACCCGGCAGGCAGGCTCCCACCCTGGATTCACACCTACTGTTCTCTCCACCCACCTTCGCCCAGGTATCTGCATGGCTGCTTCCTCACTTCCTTCCAGCTTTTACTTAACCACCACCTACACAGTGATGCGTTCCTTGGCTCCCCAGGGTGGGATTTCAACCCTACCTCCATGCAGACACCTCTAGCCCCCCACTTTTCCTTTTTTCTTTTTTTTTTTTTTTCCTTTTTTCTTTTAAATCAGTGTTTATCATCATGTGACAGCTAACATTATCTAACACAAACTTTCTTGTTCATTGTTTTGATTTGTGGTTTATTTTTTCCATCAGAATGGAAGTGCCATGCAGGCAGAAATCTTGCCAATTTTGTTCATTTTGTTCATTGTTCATTCGTCACACCAAGAACAATACCTGGTATATAAACATTTGTTGACAGACTGAATGAACTAGATAAGAGTGGGAAATCATCTGTTTTGTAAATAAAATCTTACTGAGACACAGTCATGCTCATCCCTTTATATATTTATTCTCTATGGCAATTTTTGTGCTATAGGAGCAGAATTAAGTAAGATGTATGTATTTATTATGATTTTTAGATTAAGCCCTTAGGGCAAATATTTCATTTTTTCTTCACGCAACTATGAAGGTAGTAATCTCTTCTGAATATATTCATTTAAATTTAATTTTCAGTTTTTCTTGAGTTGAAGCATAGTTTAACAACTAAATTTTACAAATATGTTGATGTGAAGACTTGAGAGCAGTTTTGGGAGAATTTGAGTTAGGTACTGTACAAGAGGGGCTGGAAAACCACGGCCAGTGAGTTGACCACCTAATTTTGTAAAGAAAACTGATGGACAAGGGCCATTACCAC
This sequence comes from Cervus canadensis, assembly GCF_019320065.1. Lineage (NCBI taxonomy): Eukaryota > Metazoa > Chordata > Mammalia > Artiodactyla > Cervidae > Cervus > Cervus canadensis. Next base: position 45,160,147 of record NC_057407.1, on the reverse strand, counting down.
TCACATCTGGATTCTCTGTCCTGTTGCCTACTATACTGGCAGTATTCAGCAGTGGTGGCAAAGATCACATGGCCCTACAAACCTAAAATATTTACTATCTGGTCCTTTACACAAAAAGTTTGCCGACTTCGCCTCTTTAACATCATTCTGAACATTATCCTTAAACACAAAAGAATCGAAGAGAGCTATTAAATACACCGTCAAAGCTCAAACAACTCTCACAGTAATTTTCTGGTCTCTTGAGGAAACACCAACTTAGGCAGTTTTATAATATACCTAGCAAGAAATGAGTGTTTTGATTTCTGACACACCGTAAACCCATGAGGACAAACATAATTTCCCTAAACGGTCCTGTGGAGGTGCTACAGTTTTTTGGCTGCCACAGTCTGTCATGTAAATCCATTATGCTGACAGCTCTGCTGGTTAAGACTGAAGCTGGAATTAATATCCATTATCTAAAGGTCATTGCACAGGAACGAGCCGGCATCCAATTTTAAATGTTAATAACAGTAACATTTTTTCAAATATAAACAAAAGGTCTTACTTTGTTTTTTAATTATTTCCCTTAAACACTTCATTTAAAAATGAAAATGTTAAAGCAAAAAACCTGGATGATACAATGCAGGTACACACTGGTGTTGTGTCGATGACCCTACCTCTCAGAGTCTGCGTGCTTATGGGATGCGCAGAGGCTGTGTTGAGGTTCTCACCCGTACTACCTACCACTCCTCACTGAGTCTAAGATGCCAGAGATCATAAGGAACCACACCATTTTACATACCACTAACAAAGAAAAAATGCTGCCACTTACATGGCACACACTTTATCACTTAGAACTGCATCTTATACTCAATGCATGCGCTCTGAGGCATATTTTGATGTGGATTTTCTCATACACTGCCTTTATGACACACAAAAGGGGATGTCTACGCACAATGAATTGCTTGAGTTTTTCTTAAAAGTCCTTCCCATTTGGAGACTGACTCCTCTTATTTGTCAACCTGGAATCATCCAACCTCTGTACTGTTTCGCAAGTGTGGCTCCATCAGAACGTGGATGCAGGACAGTACTATGATGCACCTCTTCCGAGGTGTCTGGGTTCACTTCCGGGACACTCACACTCATTCCACAAGGTTCAACGCACACATGCCAACAGCAGAAACTACACTGGGACTGCCGTCTGGACACCAGTGCTGATGCACTCATTTCAGAGATATTAAAGCTGAGGGGGGAAACGGATGCTTTAGAACTCGTCCCTTCACTGTTAGTATGTGGTCCAACAACGAAATTCAGTCAGACACTGGCCTAACACAGCACCACACTGAAGCACTTAAAGGCGGGAATAATCATCTCCACTTCATCTGCACCACAGCTCCCTTGTAACAGGACGATTTTCAAAGTATTAATGTTACAAGTAACTGTAACGTTTGGAATAGGGAATTTAATTCTGTATGAAATGTAATGAATACATACATTGATGACTGAGCCAGAATTGACCCAAAATAAAAACTAACAAGAAGACTTTATTCAAACCAACCACAAACATTCAAGCCCATACAGTGGCAGATCATTAGTGACTCCTCTTGTGGCCACACCCCACTGAATCTTAGTATACTCTGGGCTGGCAAACACTCAACAGATCTCTTACCCAACTTTGGAAAAATCAGCCACACTGAGTAGCCAAGAAGTCTGTAGAGCAACCGAGTGTGATGAAAAGACACACCTTGTGTATCTCTGGAGAAGGGAAACAGATTTCCCACAGTCACACCTCTCCTCCCCACTAACCACTAGCAAGGGCCAGGAAAGTGATCCCAGCCTCAGTGTACCCCAGAACCCCACACTTACCCGCTTCCTCACCCCACCACACTTGCAGATTAACCACCTTTCTTAAGACCACCTGGACTCCTGGCGATTTTGTTCTAGCAGGCAGTAAACTTCTTTGTGAATCTTTTGACCTTGAAGGGCTTAGTCTTATTCTTTGTCAGGACAGGTCTATAGTTTAATTCATAGCCCTAGGAATTAGTCCAGGGCTTTCCAAGTGGTGCTAGTGGTAAGAATCCGCCTGCCAATGCAGAAGACATAAGAGACATGGGTTCAATCCCTGGGTCAGGAAGATCCCCTGGAGCAGGAAATGGCAACCCACTACTGAAAAATATCCCATAGACAGAGGAGCGTGGCAGACCACAGTTCATGGGGTTGCAAATAGCTGGACACAACTGAAGTGACTTAGCATAGCATGCACAGGACATGATTGAAAGGCTATGGAAGGTCTAGACTAGCATCTGGTTTCAGGCTGATGTAACTACTTAGGACCATAGTAAGGTACCACCCAGTAGCTAGACTGGAATTCCTACATCCCCCATGAGCATAATCTCTGCTGTATCAATCCAGCTCTCAACCTTATGGCATCTGCTCTATCCTTTTTCTAGGCCTAACAGAATCCTGTTCTGTGCATGCCCACTGCAGCCCAGCCCTCACAAAGGACCTGTGTGAAACCTCCATTAGACTTCTGGGCCCGATCTCTCTTTGCATCTCTTCTCTTATACTCTCCCCTGTGAACCTTCACTAGTTCTCATTCCTGCACACTGAACTCTTCCTCCCTAACTCGGCAAGACCTTGGTATTCTTCTTGGACTCTGCTTCCATAAACAGGCAAGAAAACAAGCAAAGAGAACAAAAACAAAGAGTGTGATGAGGTTCACCTCATGTTTCGCTTCTCAAGGCTCAGAACCCAATGTTGCCTATTTTCCAGTGACTGAAAACAAACTGCTTCACATGTTTTGTTGAATTTTCCTGTTGTTTTGGTGGGAGGGCATGTTAGTATCAGTTACCGTCAAGAGAGAAATCCTATATGCACTTTCCCAAGTATACATATTAAATCATGAAAATTGACCATATATTAGCTACAAGAAAACCTTAATAAATTCTAAAAAGACAAAACAGTACTGCCGAAACTTGCTGACCATAGTGCAATAAAACTAGAAAGAACAAAATTAATAAAACAAAATAAACCCTCACTGTTAAACAATTATTGGCTCAATGAAGGAACGTACACCAAAACTGAAATATATGCAGAAAACAAAAACAATGGATGCACTACAGATCAGAATCCAATACTGGAAGAAAATTCATAGCTTTAAATATTTTAATGATAAAGCAAAAAGGAGATAAATGAATTAAGCATTCACAAAGAGTGAATCAGTAGATAAAAGAAGAATTTTTTTTAAACTAGGACTAATACGCAAATTCCCAAACTGGCCTAAATACTATATGCACATTTGTATACGCACACAAATGCGCACATAATAGTTAAAACCATTATCTTAACTAATCAATAAAATTACAAAAGTGCAAATACATATATATATTTTGGAATATATGCATTATATATAAATACATATATAATATATTTAAATGCATATATAAAAAATATATATAAATGGAAGCAGGAAGTTAACTTCTGAAACCTAAGAAAACAAAAGAATTATGAGAAGCTATTCTGTCCAAGTCTATAGATTTGAAAGTGTGTGTGAAATGAAGACATTCTAGGAAAATATAATATCCTATAACTGACTCTATAAAAGATGGGAAAATGAAAAAAGATTTACTATCACTGTGGAAATAGAGAATGGTGTCAAAGAGCTATCACAGCTACCGTACCTTCAAGAAAGAGAGCAAGCCAGATGGCTTCACAAGGGACTTCTATATAACTTTTAAAAGGTAATATCTAAGATATCTAAACTGTTCCAAAGCCAAAGGAAGAAAGAAAACTTCCTTAAAAAGAAGCAGCAATACAGCAATAACACTAAAATCCAGCAAAAAAGAAACAAGAAACAAAACTATAGGTAAATCACTTATAAACAGCAAAGGAAAATCTTGAATAAAAGATTAACAAAAACCTGAAGCAGCACAATTAAAGAATATTATATCACAATTAACTGTGCTTACTGATCCAAACTGATGCAACTAGGGTGGTTGCATATTAGATAGTCTATTAAATATAATCCATGACATGAATAGATCCAAGGAAAAATCATTTGATCATTTCCAGAGGGGTCAAAAGTCATCATTATTTATTTACTATTATTTATTCTTGATTGCAAAAGATAAAATGTAAACACTTCCTTAACCAGAAAAAAAAGATTCTGAGGCAATACCAAGATATCCTCTATACCACTCTCTGAATCTTGCAATTAGACTAGAGAGAAAAAGTAGAACTATAAAAATTAAAGACTGTTTCTATTTGCAATCATTATTATTACATAACCAGAAAATAAAGAGAATCATCTAGGTCATCACCATGGAAAGTAATAAGAGAATAAACCTAGAGACAAAGTTAATAAACGGAAATTAAAAAAACTTTCAAACACATACTTAAAAAAATAATTGAAAACTAAACTGGTAGAAAATTCCTTATTTCTGATAGCAAGTAAAAAAGGATAAAATATCTTGGGAGAGATAAACAGGAAGAAATGCATATGGCCTATATAAAGAAAACTATAAAGAAAGAAAAGTCAAACAAATGGGAAAACATAACATGCGCTTAGATCCAGAGACAAGTAATCTCACGTGCCCTGATGGAAGTATAAACTGTCAGGCTGCTTACGACAACCTGTCAATACCCATGGAAATTACAGACGCATATACCCCTTGAGAAGGAAATGGCAACCCACTCCAGTGTTCTTGCCTGGAGAATCCCAGGGACAGGGGTGCCTGGTGGGCAGCCATCTATGGGGTCGCACAGAGTCGGACACAACTGAAGCAACTTAGCAGCAGCAGCAGATATCCCTTGATCTAGTGATTCTAACCCCAGGAATTTACTCTGTAGATAGTTCTGCTCCCATGTGAAGGTTATGTGTGCTTAAGAACTGTCTTCAATAGCAAAAGATTGGAAATTACTCATATCCATTAGATTACAGGTTTAGAAACAGTGGAATAGTGGCTGGCTTTCTTTTTCTGGGCTCCAAAATCACAGCAGATGGTGACTGCAGCCATGAAATTAAAAGACGCTTACTCCTTGGAAGGAAAATTATGACCAACCTAGACAGCATATTAAAAAGCAGAGATGTTACTTTGCCAACAAAGGTCCGTCTAGTCAAGGCTATGGTTTTTCCAGTAGTCATGTATGGACGTGAGAATTGGACTGTAAAGAAAGCTGAGCGCCGAAAAATTGATGCTTTTGAACTGTGGTGTTGGAGAAGACTCTTGAGAGTCCCTTGGACTGCAAGGAGATCCAACCAGTCCATCCTAAAGGAAATCAGTCCTGAGTATTCATTGGAAGTGACTGATGCTAAAGCTGAAACTCCAATACTTTGGCCACCTGATGCAAATAACTGACTCCTTGGAAAAGACCCTGATGCTGGGAAAGATTGAAGGAGGGAGGAGAGGGGACGACAGAGGATGAGATGGTTGGATGGCGTCACCGACTCAACGGACATGAGTTTGGGTAAAGTCCGGGAGTTGGTGATGGACAGGGAGGCCTGGCGTGCTGTGATTCATGGGGTCGCAAAGAGTCGGACACAACTGAGTGACTGAACTGAAATGAACCCATAAAACAGAATAGGATGCTGCTGTATAAAAGGATAAATGTTTCAATGTACTAAAATCCCTCAACTCTTGGCAATATTTATTATTGTTGAGAATGCACATGCTTCTTAAGGGAGAAAAAAACCATTGCCAACATTTAGGTATAGTGACCACACAGAAACACAACTCTAAATGTTGGGGGGAAAATCAAAACCGTGACTTAAAGATTTTATCCACTGATCTTGGATTTTTTTAGTTCATTGATCCTTAAAGATTTTATCCATTGATCTTGGATTTTTTTATTCATTGATCCTATTCAAGTCGTATTTTCATGAACATTCAAATGAGAGATTTTATTAATATAAAAGTAGTAAACACTGTGTTTAAGATGTAACAATATTCCCAACTTTATCTATAGATTCAATGCAATCCCGATCAAAGTCCAAGAAAGTTATTTTATGAGTATCAACAAACTGATTCTAAAGTCTATATTAAGGAGAAGAACAAAGTTGAAGGACTGATGCCACCCGACTTAAAGATTTACCTTAAAGCTACAGTCATCAAGACAGTGGGTATTGGTGAAAGTATAAAGCAAATAGGTCAATGGAAGAGAATAGAGAGCCCAGTAACACACTTGGATAAATACAGTTAAATGACCTTTGACAAAGGAGCAAAGGAAACACAATGGAGCAAAGACAGTCTCCCCATCAAACAGTCCTGGAACAGCAACATACAAAAAAAAATCTACCTTATACACTGCACAAACATTAACTCACAATGGATCACAGACCTAATTGTAAAAATTCAAAACTACAAAACTCCTAGAGGATAATGTAGGAGAAAACCTAGATGACACTGGGTATGGTGAAGACTTCTGAGGTAATAACACCATGGACACAATCCATTTTTAAAAATTGATAAACTGGACTTAACTAAAATTAAAACTTTGGCTCTCCAAAAGAATTAAAACACAAGTCACAGATTGGGAGAAAATATTTGCAAAAGACACATCTGATAAAGGACTTTATCCAACAAATGCAAAGAACTCTTGAAACCCAAGAGCAAGAAGAAAAAATAATCCAATTAAAAATTAAGTTAAAGATTTTAGCAGAGACCTCCACCAGAGAAGATACACAAATGGGAAACAAGAATATAAGAAAATGCTTCACATTGTATACCATCAGGGAAAGGGAAATTAAAACAAGGAGCTACCATGACCACTTAACAGAACATCCAAAACCCAGAACACTGACAACACCCAAAACTGGCAAGGGTATTGAGGAACAAAAACTCTCATTCACTTTGGGAATGCACAACGGTACAGCCACACTGGGAGACAGTTTGGCATCCCTTAAAAAATGAAATAATTAGCATACTATTAGCAAGTACACTCTTCAGTATTTACCTAAAGGAGTTCAAAACTTATGTCCACACAAAAACCTTAATATTTATAGCAGCTTTATTCATAATTGCCAAAACCTGGAAGCAACCAAGATGTCCTTCATTAGGTGAATGGATTAACAAACTGCAGTACCTCCATACAGTAGAGAATTTTATTCAGTACTAAAATGAAATGAGGCATCAAACCGCGAAAACACATGGAAGAACCTTAAATTAATATTACTGAGTGAAAAAAAGCCAGTCTGAAAAGGTGACATACTGTGTGATTCTAACTTTATGATGTTCTGGAAGGGGCAAAACTGTGTAGACAGTAAAAAGATCAGAGGTTGTACAGGGCAGTGGGGATGGACAGGTAGAGCACAGAGGACTGGTAAGCCGATGAAAACACACCGTACAATATGATAATGGATGGATGGATGTCATTATGCATGCATGCTCAGTCGCTTCTGCTGTGTCTGACTCTCTGCGACCCCATGGACAGTAGCCTGCTAGGTCCTATGTCCATGGGATTTTCCCGGCAAGAATACTAGAGTGGGTTGCTCTGCCACCCTCCAGGAGATGTTCCTGACCAAGGGACTGAACCTGTGTCTCCTGCGCCCCCTGCACTGCAGGCGAGCACCTTACCGTTGGGTCACACCGGGGAAGCCCCAAATGTCATTATACACTTGTCCAAACACAGAGAAAGTACAAAATCAAGAGTGAGCCTGAATGTAAACTACGAACTCTGGGTGATTATTATATCAATGTACATTTATCTTTGGCAAAAAAATAAAAAAAATATCACTTTGGTGAGTGATACTGATAATGGGGTATGCTCTCCATGTGTGGGGACAGGGGTTATATGGGAAATTTCTGTACTGCCCTCCCAATTTGGTTTGAAACCTAAAACAAACAAACAAACAAAAAATTGAACTCTTCAATTGAGCTCTTTAATTTATAAGTTTTTCATTTCAGTATTACAGATATGCATAAGATGTAAAGTAAAGCCACCCTCAACTCATTCAGTCTCATTTTCCAAGGTGATTTTGAGCATATATGTTTTTATTTTGATTGGTAGCAAAAAGTCTACACAGGATGCATACATTTTCATTTCTTGATCTATCATCTGTAAGGAGTGCCTATTGATTTTGTGTCATGAACAAGAATGAATTAACTCTGAGACACTATCAAAATCCAACCAGACTTCCCATTTGTGCTGGTAATATTATTGTATTTGTAGACCTTTAAGCATCTATTTTGATTGATCAACTCTAAGTAGTACTTGTTAACTGTCTACTATGTGAGATGATGAAACTTATAAATAGGCAAAATTCAACATAATTAAAGATGAATTCTAAGAAGCATTTACCTTGTTCATAAAGTAGCTTCATATTCGAATCTTTGCAGGCAACCAGATTGTTGAGCAATGCAACCACACTTTGCATGGTGTTACCCAGAATGTTCTCCTGATGTTCCTGCAACAGAGTACCATTTTCATCATAACTGTACAGAAACAGAGAAACATCATTACATCATAAAAGAGACAAATGGTCACATGACTGACCTCCCTTCATTCTTTTTTTTGTTTTTCTATTTTTTTATTTTTATTTAGTTGGAGGCTAATTACTTTACAATATTGTAGTGGTTTTTGCCATACATTGACATGAATCAGCCATGGATTTACATGTGTTCCCCATCCTGATCCCCCCTTCCATCTCCCTCCCCACCCCATCCCTCTGGGTCTTCCCAGTGAACCAACCCCAAGCACTTGTCTCATGCATCCAACCTGGGCTGGTGATCTGTTTCACTATAGACAATATACATGTTTCAGTGCTATTCTCTCAGATCATCCCACCCTCGCCTTCCCCACAAAGTCCAAAAGTCTGTTCTATGCATCTGTATCTCTTTTTCTGTCCTGCATATAGGGTTATCGTTACCATCTTTTTAAATTCCATATATATGTGTTAGTATGCTGTAATGTTCTTTATCTTTCTGGCTTACTTCACTCCGTATAATGGGCTCCAGTTTCATCCATCTCATTAGAACTGATTCAAATGTATTCTTTTTAACGGCTGAGTAATATTCCATGGTGTATATGTACCACAGCTTCCTTATCCATTCGTCTGCTGATGGGCATCTAGGTTGCTTCCATGTCCTGGCTATTATAAACAGTGCTGCGATGAACACTGGGGTACACGTGTCTCTTTCAATTTTTGTTTCCTTGGTGTGTATGCCCAGGAGTGGGATTGCTGGGTCATATGGCAGTTCTATTTCCAGTTTTTTAAGAAATCTCCACACTGTTTTCCATAGCGGCTGTACTAGTTTGCATTCCCACCAACAGTGTAAGAGGGTTCCCTTTTCTCCACACCCTCTCCAGCATTTATTGCTTGTAGACTTTTGGATAGCAGCCATTCTGACTGGCACCTCATTGTGGTTTTGATTTGCATTTCTCTGATAATGAGTGATGTTGAGCATCTTTTCATGTGTTTGTTAGCCATCTGTATGTCTTCTTTGGAGAAATGTCTATTTAGTTCTTTGGCCCATTTTTTGATTGGTGACCTGCCTTCATTCTTTGTACGAGGTTGGGTGATTATCTTTTTCCACTCGAATGAGGCAAAATTCCTCTATGTTAAGGTCCCATCGGTGAGTCAGGTGAGCTGGGAGGCAGCGTGAACCACGCAGGGCACCAGCATGGTTGCATGCTGTCCCCTGCCCACGCGCTGAGGGACAACCACTCTGCCCTCGGGGCTTCTGATGGGCAACTAAGGAGTCAGAGTGACTAGAGGTCAAGTACGTGGAACTTATGAAACCACATCTGAAAGTGACTTTGAGATCACGAAAGAAAAACTTCTTAAAGAAATATTTCTGCAGTTTTGAGAGTCAACTGTTACTGCTGTTCTCCTTCCTCACTCTTACACATGGCTGGTGATGTTGAACATGACTTACTGAAGCACTGCTTCAGTGTAATAAACTATACAGGGACCCGAAAGAGTGAACTCTGCTTTCCCTAACACTTCACATAGCATACCAGGGAGTAACTTTGGTCCAATTTCTCATTGACAAGACACAAAAGATAACTTCTAACTTTTTAAGGGATCCCAAAGATTTTCTTTTGAAATACGTTTAGAGTCACAGCAGAGTTGTGAAGACAGCATACAGAGTCTCCATACACCCTTCACCTGGCTTCCCCTGTTAGCATCTCATCCAACCAAAGTACGTTGATCAAAACTAAGGCACCACTGGTATGGTTCTAATAACAAAACTAAAGACTATTCAAATGTCACATTTTCGCTAACTTTCTTTTCTGTTCCAGGATCCAGTACAGGATCCCATTTTGCATTGAGAATTAAGTCTTTTTTACAACTTTTATTTACAAAGTGCCCACTGTTCTAGGTACTTGGCTTATATCAGTGAATAAAACAAACCAAAATTTTTTTTTTAATTTTCAAAAAGCAGCCCCACCCTTGTGGAATTTACATGTAGCAGGGGGGAAGACAATAATTACATTCTATGTTAAAGGATGAAACACACTGCAAGAGGAAACGGAACAGGGAACAGTGGTTTGGGGGTGCTGTAGGGGAAGGTTACAACTTTAAACAAAGCAAGTAAGGCATACCTCCTTCAGAAGACCACATCTGACCACATCTGGATTGGTACTTTTACTATTTTACTATACTGCCAGGTTCTATTTGCTTGTTTATTTTAGAACAGTTACATCAATGTTTATCCAGCCCAGCATTTTGTATGATGTACTCTGCATATAAGTTAAATAAGCAGGATGACAATATACAGCCTTAACGTAATCCTTTTCTGATTTGGAACCAGTCTGTTGTTCCATGTCCAGCTCTAATTGTTGCTTCTTGACCTGCATACATGTTTCTCAGGAGGCAGGTAAGGTGGTCTGGTATTCCCATCTCTTTCAGAATTTTCCACAGTTGATTGTGATCCACACAGTCAAAGGCTTTGGCATAGTCAATAAAGCAGAAGTAGATGTTTTTTCTGGAACTCTCTTGCTTTTTTGATGATCCAGCAGATGTTGGCAAGTTGATCTCTGGCTCCTCTGCCTTTTCTAAATCCAGTTTGAACATATGGAAGTTCATGGTTCATGTATTGCTGAAGCCTGGCTTGGAGAATTTTGAGTATAACTTAGCTAGCATGTGAGATGAGTGCAATTGTGTGGTGGTTTGAACATTCTCTGGCATTGCCTTTCTTTGGGATTGGAATGAAAACTGACCTTTTCCAGTCCTGTGGCCACTGCTGAGTTTTCCAAATTTGCTGACATATTGAGTACAGCACTATCTCAGCATCATCTTCAGGATTTGAAATAGCTCAACTGGAATTCCATCATCTCCACTAGCTTTGTTCGTAGTGATGCTTCCTAAGGCCCAGTTGACTTTGCTTTCCAGGATGTCTGGCTCTATGTGAGTGATCATACTGTGATTATCTGGGTCATGAAGATCTTTTTTGTATAGTTCTGTGTATTCTTGCTACCTCTTCTTAATATCTTCTGCTTCTGTTAGGTCCATCCCACTGCTGTCCTTTATTGTGCTCATCTTTACATGAAATATTCCCCTGGTATCTCTAATTTTCTTGAAGAGATCTCTAGTCTTTCCCACTCTATTGTTTTCCTCATTTTTTTGCACTGATCGATGAGGAAGGCTTTCTTATCTCTCCTTGCTATTCTTTGGAATTCGGCATTCAAATGGATATACCTTTCCTTTCCTCCTTTGCCTTTAGCTTCTCTTCTTTTCTGGGCTATTTGTAAAGCCTTGTCAAACATCCATTTTGCCTTTTTGCATTTCTTTTCCTTGGGGATGGTCTTGTTCACTGCCTCCTGTACAATGCCACGAACCTCGGTCCATAGTTCTTCAGGCACTCTATCAGATCTGATCCCCTGAATCTCTTTGTCACTTCTACTGTGTAATCGTAAGAGATTTCATTATGATATATCTGAATAGTCTAGTGGATTTCCCTACTTTCTTCAATTTAAGTCTGAATTTGGCAATAAAGCATTCATGATCTGAGCCACGGTCAGCTCCTGGTCTTGTTTTTGCTGACTGTATATAGCTTCTCCATCTTTGGCAGCAAAGAATATAATCAATCTGATTTCAGTTTTGACCATAAGGTCATCAATAACCTCAGATACGCAGATGACACCATCCTTACGGCAGAAAGTGAAGAAGAACTAAAGAGCCTCTTGATGAAACTGAAAGATGAGAGTGTTGGCTTAAAACTCAACATTCAGAAAACTAAGATCATGGCATCCAGTCCCATCACTTCATGGCAAATAGATGAGGAAACAATGGAAACAGTGAGAGACTTTATTTTCTTGGGCTCCAAAATCACTGCAGATGGTGACTGCAGCCATGAAATTAAAAGACACTTGCTCCTTGGAAGAAAAGCTATGACCAACCTAGATAGCATATTAAAAAGCAGAGACATTACTTTACCAACAAAGGTCTGTCTAGTCAAAGCTATGGTTTTTCCAGTAGTCATGTATGGATGTGAGAGTTGGACCATAAAGAAAGCTGAGCACCAAAGAATTGATGCTTTTGAACTGTGGTGTTGGACTCAGTTCAAGTCTCTTGAGAGTGCCTTGGACTGCAAGGAGATCAAACCAGTCCATCCTAAAGGAAATTAGTCCTGAACATTCATTGGAAGGACTGATGCTGAAGCTGAAACTCCAGTACTTTGACCACCTTATGCAAAGAACCGATTCGTTGGAAAAGACCCTCATGCTGGGAAAGATTGAAGTTGGGAGGAAAAGGGACAACAGAGGATGAGATGGTTGGATGGCATCATCAACGTGATGGACATGAGTTTGAGTAAGTTCCAGGAGTTGGTGATGGACAGGGAAGCCTGATGTGCTACAGTCCATGCGGTCACAAAGAGTTGGACACGACTGAGAGACTGAACTGAATTGCCATCAATGTTCTCCAGTGTTAATGGCCTATGAGTTACATCTTCATCTGAATTTAGTATCAGTTTGATGACACCCTTTGTCCCTTCATTTTATTCCACAAACATTTATTGTGCATCTAATATCTATTTCTGGGTGAGATGGTAGAACTCCCTAGTATTTAATAAAAGCAACTGGGATCAGTGTATTTTTCTGGTAGATCTTCACATATTTTTTTGAAAAACATCTTAGCATGCATACTGATCCACCTTTATGACCATTTTCCAAGAAAATCATCTATAATGTCCCAAGTTTTCAAACATACTGTAACAGAATCATACAGAACAATCTCTCCTATCTTCACCTATCTTCTCCGAGCTGACCGACATCACCTTTTACACTATCTCCTCCCTCTTCTTGATCAGACTCACCAAAGCCTTGCCTATATTACTGGTCTTTTCAGGGAGCCAGCTTTCCATTTTAGTCAAGAATCTATGTTTGTGACTTTGAGTTGGTCACTACAAATGTATGCAATTCCCACTTTCCTCTCCTAGATATATAGGAGGATGGCCCTTTCCTGCCCACTCATATACTTAGAGTTGCCCCAAAGACTGGCTTTGGCCAATTGGACTCATTTGGGCAGAAGTTTTAAGGGCTAGAGATGGCTTCATTGGCATATCCTTCCTCTGCCTTGTGACCAGTCTGGAGGGAATATGCACCAATAGCCCAGGCCTCAGAATGAGGACCTTCATCAGAGCTGCTCGGAGTCCCTTGATGAACACATGGTTTCCAAAAGCTCACAAAAACATCAACATGGCATCGGGCTCTAAACTGCAGTCATCAGACATGTACATCCCACCAATGGGAGTCACTCTATTTCTTCAGCCTAATCATCTACAAAAGGTCTGCTTCCCAAATATCAATGCCTGGAAAGTTCTATTCTTTAGAAACACAGGTATTAAAGTGGATATTCGTGTTTGACTGTTTCACTGACACCAGCTTAAGAATATTAATGTGGAAGCAATGGGCTACCACCAATTTCATCTAATTATTCTTACAATTGGTTGGAGGGAAAGGATGATTAATAAGCACCAAGATGACATGACATGTTACTCATGATAAAGTAGCTAACGATACAAAGGAAACTTATTCTTGTGAAGAATAAAGACAGTAATAAATCTCTTCTTTTGTTTCCATTTGGTAAAATTATACCAGTCCTTGTTCAAAGGCCAGTCTGTCAGAAAATATAGGTCAGTTTTACTAGAGATAAATCCACTGTTCCTTTCATAAACATACTTTTGTGACTATATATGATCTTTCTATGCTCTTGGAAGTCTTTTTGGCTTGTTCTAAAGTCAATGCTTCAGTTTTTCCTGGTGCTCAAAAGTGACAGTTACTTGTTGATAAAGGAATTTTCTTTAAGTACAAAAGTCAACTTTTCAAACCTCCATTACCCCTGAAAACTAAGAGCCCAGGAATGTACCCCAGCCAATTAAGGCCTGAGACTCCCGGCCTGGAGTTTCCAGAGTCACTATAGAAGGAGGGGCTCTGCCAGCCCCACAGTGCTTCATCTGCAGAAGGGCATAAAGGTGTACTCTGGCTATCAAGAGCCCCCACTAACCTTATCACTGGAAATGCTCAGAGCACAATATCTGAAGCAGAGAATAGAGACCAAAGATCCTATAACCAGACTGGGAGACATGGCTCCTTTTCTATTTCAGCCATTATTCAAAACACTTTGTTTTAATTTCTTTGCTACTGATTTTTTTTTTTTCTTTTTTTTTTCTTCCATTTATTTTTATTAGTTGGAGGCTAAGCATGGGAGAAGGCAAGGGTGGGATGATCTGAGAGAAAAGCATCGAAACATATATATTATCAAGTGTGAAACAGATCACCAGTCCAGGTTGGATGCATGAGACAAGTGCTCGGGGCTGGTGCACTGGGAAGACCCAGAGGGATGGGATAGGGAGGGAGGTGGGAGGGGGGTTCAGGATGGGGAACACATGTAAATCCATAGCTGATTCATGCTATTGATTTTTTAAACTATTCATAGACCGTGAACTTTGTTCAGTATAAAATAGGGGCTTTGTTAAAATTATATTCACTTCTTCCCTCTTGTACCTACAAGAATGCTTCTTACTTAGTTTGAAAGAGAGAAACCATAGAACATAGTGACTGTGCCTGCTCAAGACAACGATGTGGTTCTCTAGGGGAAATCAGATGGTAACTGCTGTGGCCTGGAACTTAATTTCCCCCAAAAACAATGCTCAAGACATGACAAGAGCAGTTGAGAAGGTATGAAAGTGAATTAAGCACACTTCTATTAATTTCTATCAAATTGAGTTACTTCACTTCTCTTAGCAACTTTAATAAGATTTGTTCCTGCGGTTCACAACCACATTCATAGCCCACAGGGGATAAGTTATGCTATGAAAAACATAATATTTCTTTCAAAGCCAGAGTAGAGAATTATATGAAGGGAGAGGACATCAGGGTAAATATGTGGGGACCCTGGAAGATTAGGGTAAAGAGGAAAGGAACCACAAGTTTGATTCAAAGACCACAGGCCAGAGATGGAGGGGAGGGATAACGCTGATGAAAGGCTGTGTCTTCATTAGATGTTCCTTTAAGACAGCCCCTCTCCCTAAAGAGAGTCCCACAGCTCACTAACAAAACAAGGGGTCCACACCACTGATGCCCCAACACATGCAGTAAGAGCAGTGTAAGGAGAGAGGGAGTCCTTTAATGACCACAGCAGGGCCTCGGGCACAGGGTCCGGGGCCAGCACACCAGCAGCTTCTGCGCTGATGGCGGCAGAGCAGCCACACGAGCCCGAGCATGGACAAGGCGGAAGTGAAAAGACACTAATAAGGGACTACACGCTATGGCCCGTACCTCAAACCCTCGACCTGGATCATCTCACTTAATCCTCACCAAAACCCCGAAGTGGCTACAAATCCCCCCTTCTCACAGATACGGGCTCTGAGGTTAAGGAGGTGAAGTGTCACTCGCCAAAGATCACCGAGCTTCTTGATTGTGAGGCTGGGATTCAATCTAGGAGATGGAAGGTGACCCTTGATCACCAAGCAACGCTGCCTAGTGAAGACAGAGCAGGAGGGCGGAGTGCAGGACATCAGGGTCACTGGTCAGCCCATCCCAGGTTAACCAACACGACCTGAGGACCAGGGACATAAAGGACTCTGGAGCAGGGGGTGGAAAGAGGACAGACAGACTGATTTAGGCTGCTGTTCTAACACTGCCCTCTAACTTCTCTGGCTACAACATGCCCAGCCCTGTGTTACCACCACTGGGACCTCCTGGCTTCAAAAGATCCCTTAATATGCATGGCCTGTCATGAGATATGCAACCCGGGAAGTAAGATGTGGGTATTTGGCAACTACAGGACAGGAAAGAATGAGCGTACCACACCCAAGAATGAAGTTACACAGTGGCCCCACAGTCAACAGTCACAGGACTGAGACACTCAGCGTCAGCATTGGCTGAGGGGTAAGAATGGAAGCTGAGCTCAGGGCAGAAGGAGAAGCCGGCACTGCCCTCCCACAAAGACACCCAAGACGATCCTTACTGCACTTGAGGATTATGACGACAATCCTCAACCCCTCCGTCCAGAACCCAATAAGGAGAGCTGACCTAATTTGTGTGCCCCAACGCCATGGTGTACGGACATTTAATAAACAGGGCACTTGAGAGTTCTAATAAAACAGCGTTTGCCAGTAGAGATAATTAGAATTGAAGCCGCAAAATTCTAGTGTTTGGCAACATAGATGAAACAACTTCATTAAGATGTACAGCTTCAGCAAATGAAAGGCAGGAGAGCAGCGGACCCTGAAGAATCAGCCTTCTTGAAACTAATTGCTTCAGTGCTTAAAGGGGACAGCTCCACAACACCAAGGGCACAGCAAGGAAATGCTGCTGGAAAGCCATCAGCCTTCCCAAAGCGCGCTCACTGTAAAGACAGCGTCAGACTCCATTCCAGCATATGAAGGTGGAAGTGGCACTGGAAGACTTCAGATGAAAATGTTGGGCTGGGGTCTCAACAGTCAAGGTAGGAGATACCTCTAACGATCAACAGTAAGAATGAACCGTGGTCACTCCCTTCTGCCCTTGGTGTGGGCCGGAACTCAAAAGACAACATATCAGAAGACAAGAACCGATCCTGGGAGGTTAGGAAGGAGCCACTGAGAGAATGAGAAGTAGAAGCACACGCAAATGACACGCACACGACATCCACGATCTCCCTGAAACGAACACACAGCACACCCCACTCAGCGCGCAGGTTCAGACTACGTTTCGGGGTGGGGGCGGGGGGCGGGCTCATGTTGCTGCGCCGCCTGGACCGTGCAGGCATGTGCACTTGGTACAGAGGTGTTGCCACAGGACACAGGGTGGCATCAACCCACGATCCTTTTCTATCTTCTCCTGCATGGCCAGACTCCGAGAGATCTGGAGCCTGCAGAAAGGAGCCTGCATCACGGAACCACAAACACTACCATGTGTAACAAAGACAGCCAGAGGGAATTTGCTGTATGGCTCAGGGGGCTGAAACCCAGTGCTCTGTGACAACCTGGGGGGTGGGATGGGGTGGGAGGAGATTCAGGAGGGAGGGGACATATGTATGCCTGTGGCTGATTCACGGTGATGGATAGCACCAACCAACACAGTATTTGTAACATCACTGTCCTCCAATTAAACATTTAAAAAATTCTTTTCTAAATAGGAGCCTGCGGAGCACCCAAACAACATTGAGTCCACATGTGGGGAGAAGGTCACTTTCATATGACTGAGTTTTCCACAAGGCTGTTCCACCAGCAGCACTAACTCGATGGAATCTAAACTGAGCTCGGCTCCTTCGCCCTCACTCTTCTTCTTTTCTGTTTCCCATTTTAATGAACCCTCCGATCTGCCTGGCTGCCCGGCCATGCATCTTTGAATCACCAGAGATGACTGCCTCTACTCTTGTCTCCCACATCCAACCAGCCACAGCAGCCCCCTGGTTTTCCCCGAGCCCCTCTTCAATCTGCTTTCCATCCCCACTGCCATCTCTTAATGTGTCTCTATCCCTGGCCTCCCCGTCCTGACAACTGACAGCTACTGCTTTTGAAAGCGGCAGAGGTTCATCTCTGCTCCTGGAGCTGACATCTGGGGCCACAGAGTCTGGGGAATGAGCGCACTGGAGGTTACAGGAGATCCATTGATTCCCACAGTCCAGTTTGTTCAAAGTCCCGGCAGGATTCCAAAGCCTGAGAGAGGGAGAAAACCACAAGACCCAGGAGATGACAGAGCAAGGGAGATCCAAGGCCTTGGGCACAGAGTAATTTAAAATGAATTCACTCATGTACCTCATAAATATGTGTAAGTGTTAGTCGCTCAGTTGTGTCTGACTTTTTGGGACCCATGGACTGTAGCCCACCAGGTTCCTCTGTCCATGGAATTTTCGCTCATAAATATAACACATGGGATTTCCTGGGAAGAAAGGACAGGATTTGGGGGTCCCAAGTGGGACTGTTTGGGTGTGAGGGAGCTGGTGCTGGGCCTCTGCTTTGCCAGCCGTGAAGCAGTCACCCAGCTCCTCTGCCCCATGGTCGGAGTTTCATGGGACTTAGCAGGCCCGGAGGAGACTCGCTGGGGTTGGGGGAGGGGACCTGGAAAGGGTCTTCTTCCACCTATAGACAAAACCACATGGTGCTCTTGGCCTAAGAGCCTGGTGGCATAAAATTAACTCCCTTCTTTTAGTTGGATCTCCCTCCATCTTTCTGGTTAGGGACACGAGAGAGAAGACTTTCAGGTGGATTTTAAATGTGACTGACAGGTATGGTGGAGGCCCTCTAGCAGCAAACACGTTACTATTAGCGATGCGTTCCAGTTGGCGCAGACGGGGGTCTGGGTTAACCGGAGCCATCTGTCAACTGGTGTGCCCACGCGGCTCAAGGGTCCCGGTCTGCGCAACACCCCTGGCAGTGCGCTGCGGACGCCCTTCCAGCAGGTTAACACGTCACCGAGTTTCCCCAGTCATGCCCTCTCACATTATCTAGGCTTCCAGCAGGAATATTCCATCCTCTAGGCTTCCAGCAGGAAGATTCCATCCTCTGGGCTTCCAGCAGGAAGATTCCGTCCTCTGGGCTTTCAGCAGGAAGATTCCGTCCTCTAGGCTTCCAGCAGGAAGATTCCGTCCTCTAGGCTTCAAGCAGGAAGATTCCGTCCTCTGGGCTCCCAGGAGGGCCCAAGGCCTCAAGGCAGACGTGGTGGGCCAGGGCCAGTGCTGATCAGGCGGGAGAACCCTGGCCCCAGAGCCAGAGGCAGGCGGCCAGGCCCATGCCCCCAGGGACGGATCGTGTCCCCTTCGTATGTCTGCCTGCAGTGTTGACAGACAGGCCCCTCCTCACCCACAACGTGCTCTCTGAGCTAAGTAAGGCTGGCAGCAGGGCGACGGGGGAGAAAGAAAAAACCCAAGTGTGCGTCCAGACACAAAACCCTTCCTGCCTTCTTCTACCATCCCTGCCACAGTCCAAAGTGAAAACAACAATAATAGTAATAAAAAACAATAATAAAAGTTTGGCAAACAGATTTATTCTTAAAAATTCAGGCCAGATGTCGTCTGCTGTGGCTGGGAGTGGCAGGGGAGGCCACCTTTCTCATGCCGCATGACGTTTCCACCACCATCCTGTGCCTGCCTTCATCACAGCACCTGCCACAACCCCTTAACTCTTGTTCATCCATTCCTGGATCAACGCTAAGCCCTCTGGGGGCAGAATTGGGACTTTAAGCCAGGTCTCCAGAGCCAAGGTGTCGTGGCTGATATGCAGCGGCCTCTGGTAAATTACGGAAATGCTCCATATTCCTTATATGATGAACACAGCTGGGGAAGCGATACATGGCTTGTGGGATGCTCCTTCGAGAAATGAATTTGTCAGCAACTAGAAGCCCCTTCAATCAAGCAATCGATAAATATTTATGGAACACCTAAAATTTGCTATTTAATGGTATGAAACAGAACTACACAAGGATAAAAAATGATCTCTCTCAAAATGTGTTCAATCGGTATCTTATTTACTTTTGAATAATGTTTGCAATAAGGGACACATTCAGATCTTTTGACTTCAAATGAAATTCATAAGAATCTCTCACCTGCTGTGTATGTGTCAAGTACTCACGAAGCACTTGCATCCACACGGAAAATGTACACTCTGAAATTCTGAAAGACCTTGACACAGTTTTAACAGGACCCTCCATTAAAGGTAACTGCTCACCAATAGAAGTAAGTGTCCCATTCGAACGAAAGAAAATATTACATAAGGCGAAGATGAATGAAAAGATCAGCACACAGAATTATCATAAGACAGTTTTCAACTATCGATCTCTTGACTATGGGAGTTTTCCAAGTGTTGGTACTCATAGATCCTGTCTCAAAGCAGTACTAGTAAGTCCTATAGGGAAAAGAAATTAGTGGGAATTGACTACATGTTTATTTAAACCTATGGTTTTGAGGCACATAAAGCAACAATGCAATAAGCAAAAAGAAAACTGAGCTTAAAAAAAAAAAGAGCTTCCTGGCCTGACCATTATTCACCAGCTGGCAAACCTGGAACAAAGCAAGAATCATACTACCAGACTTTGGAAGAATCTTACAGAATTTTCTAGGTCAATCATTTGATTTTAAATATAAAGAAAGAGAAGCCCTAAGAAAGGAAGAGAGGAACAGAGCCTGGACTTAAACTCAGAAGTGCATCTTCCTTTTCCATTACCTCATTTTGCCTTCACAACTTGAAAAATCAAACCAGGGAATGGATAAGGAAGATGTGGTACATGTACTACTCAGCCATAAAAAAGAATGAAATGATGTCATTTGCAGCAACATGGATGCAACCAGAGATCATCATACTAAGTGAAGAAGTCAGAGAAAGACAAATATATCATTTATATATGGAACCTAAAATATGACATAAAGGAACCTATCTATGAAACAGACTCTCAGACATAGAGAACAGACTTGTGGCTGCCAGGGTCTAGGGAGGGACTGAGGGGGAGTTTGGGGTTAGCATACGCAAACTATTTATATAGACTAGATAAACAACAAGGTCCATACAGTAGGTATAGCACAGGGAACTATATTCAATATCCTATGATAAACCATAATAGGAAAGAATACAAAAAATAATGTATATACAAATGAATCACTTCGTTGTACAGCAAAAAATTGGCACAACATTGTAAATCAACTAGATTTTAATAAAAACAATAAAGATCACATCAGGGTATGCAGAATCAAGGAGGTAGCTTTTAAAATGGATAAAATTTGTGTTCACACTGCACAAGTAATAAGTGAAGCATTGCTCCCCGGGGCTGTAGACTCAGTTGTCCTGAACACCTTCTTTGACACGTAGCTCTTATCCTTGAACAGCAAGTGGTAGGTGGGCTACCACTGAGCAAATGAGAAAACCTTAACAAGATGCCTACTGACCCCCAGGCCCTCAAAGCAAATACTTCCTGGATCTGATAGGATTTTTCAACCAGTTTTTGTTGCAGAGGGCCATCTCTAAAGAGAAGATAGAAGAACCAAGCCACTTCACATAGCATAAATGTTCAACAAGGAGCACCTTTTCCCAATAAGTTATTCTGAGCAGGTAACAAATCAGACACCAGGGAAACTGCAAACACATATATGTGATGTTTAAAAATCAGCAGCATAAGGCAGTCCAGATCTCTGTCACTCACCCCAGAATTTGCTACACTGGGTGGGTATTTTATGCATGATCACACTTCTGTTATCAAGTTCCATAATGGAGGGCAATCAGTTTTCCTTTTCTTAGACTCTAGTTAATAACAGCAATATTTGTATAAACACATTGGAACATTTGTTAAGCTCGTTTTGGGCCACCCAGTGATAACAACTATAACATCTTGGAGAATAAACTGGCAGTGTGCAATGGGATAAAATCATCTCAGGGATCTTTCATCTCCTAGATGGGATTTTGTGCCCTTACTGGCATTTAAAAAAATTAACTGGAGTTGGAAGATTCCCTAAGTTCAAGCATAAACTGGGCAGTGTTAATGTGGGCCATGCTGGACCACTATAGGGGGATCAAAGGGTCTTTTGCTGGGTAAAGGTTTGAGAGAAAGGATCAATAAACCAGCAGACCCTGAACATAAGCAGGGCATGGGCTGCCCTGGCATGGGCATGGCCAACAGGAAGTGTCAGGAGACTGACCAACTTGACCAGGGGAGAAAGTGACGGTAAACTGGTCAATGTCCATTTCTGAAGTCGAAAAGAGAATGAGAACTTCAATTAATTCTATACGCTAAGCCAGACTGGAGGTCTAAGAGTCTTGAGACATCAGCCGACCTTCCCCTTTATTATCTGTTCTGGGACGAACACCCTTGGCAGCCCTGGCTCTATGCTATGCTTCCCAGCCTCATCCACGGAGTGCCCATTTGGTCATGACATTGTTTCTGCATGAATGCAACAGTCCCACCAGTCCAGGAGAAGTCCCTGGAGCTCAGGAATTAAGGAGTAAGGAGGAGGGGAAAGGGTAAGCTATAGTGTTTTCATATTTTTAACTCCTATATCTCAAGAAATGAACTTCAGCTTGAAGGGCTTAGATGTCAAATTGGCATCATTAAATTCTTCTCATGCAAGTATGAGGAAAAAAACCAGAAATCAGAATGAGTCCTAAGAACAAGGGGAAGGTAGAAGGATGGGAGGGAGGATGGATAGAAAGGAGACAGACTAGGGAGGGAGAGAGGATGGGAAGGAAGACAAGAGTGTCAGAAAATATTTTCCCAAGAAGAAAAGAGAACCCAGTAGGGTTGAGCTGGGGGTGTAAGCCCTCGTCTGCAGGGGTCAGATCGAGAAGTCTCAGCGTCACCAGGCAGCTGCTCACCTCCACCCGGAATGAAAAGTGAGTCAGAGGCCCAGCACAAGTCCAGCCTCTGGGTGCCTCCCAGTAAACCCTGACCAGTGTTTCAGAGAGAGGAGCACAGAGACAGAGTTCTTGTCCCTGCAAGAACCCTTTACTCCTGTTGGGATGCACGTCATGAACTTATGTTGGTGTGGGGTGAACAAGGAAAGGGTGCTTATCTTTGGGAGCTGTCCCTGGGCTTCAGAGGCACATGGAGCCCATTCTCGGAAGCCTGGATGTCGTTATATGCCAGTCTTACTGGCTAAACTCAGAATCTCATCTCTCAGAGCACAAGTAGCAGGTCAAGCCAACCAACAACCCCACACAACTGTTTAGGAGGCGGGAGAAATCATTCACGGAGCTCCAGTTCTGAAACATTCCACATTAACTATGCTCTGGAGTTCAACAAAACGTGGGCCCTGCTCCCAGCAAGACTCTGCCTCCCACCAGAGAGAGAGGCCAAGAGCAATGACTCTGAGCCACGTCATCCAAGTCACTGTCACCAGATCCAACAAGGGCAGAGAAAGAGGCAAAACCTCACACAGCTGGAAACAGGATGTCTAAAGCCATACAGATGACAGGGAGCCTTTCCCCTACGGCGACTCTGAGGGGCAGAGCACCCAGTGGCTGCCTCATCAGGTGCAGGGCCGTGAGCTCCACTGGAAGCCGGCAGCAGCAGGGGCCGGGGAAAGGGGGGTGAGTACCGCCTTTTGCGGATGCAGAAATGGATTCCCGGGAAGAAATTATCTGCCAGGAGATTCAAGCTAAGGTCTTTCTGTTCCCTAACATCCTTTGATGTTAAACCCAATGCTATGTCTTTACAGACGAATGTCTGAATGAGAGGTAAAACAACCTCAAATGATAATAATTTCTAAGCCTTGTGATTATAACCCAAAACCATTCTGCACCATCTCAAATATTTCTTGGTGGATTATGGCAAAGATCAAACCAGTCAATCCTAAAGGAAATCAACCCTGCATATTCACTGGAAGGACTGATGCTGAAGCTGAAGCTCCAATACTCTGGCCACCTGATGCAAAGAGCCAACTCATTAGAAAAGACCTTGATGCTGGGAAAGATTGACGGCAGGAAGAGAAGCGGACAACAGAGGACGAGATGGTTGGATGGCATCACCAACTCAATGGACATGAGTCTGAGCATGCTCTGGGAGATGGTGAAGGACAGGGAGGCCTGGTGTGCTGCAGTCCATGGGGTCGCGAAGAGTCGGACATGACTGAGTGACTGAACAACAATTTGCAAAGAACACTCAGTTAGCTTTAGGGCTAGACGGGCATCCCCCATCCACCCCATCCCCAGAATGCTCACTGATCAACCCAAGAACAACATAAAGTTGTGATATAAGGTGAAAAGAAAAATCCTCAGAATCTTGCTTTTCCTTAGACCCCTAAAAGAATCCCACAGAGCAGAATCCAGCTGAGTTACTATGAAGACCAACTATGGCACGTAAATGTTGGAAGGGTGGGAGAAAAGAGTATGTTTATGAATTACTGTCCTCTTAATCACAGGGTTTTATAACACAGAAAACAAAACTGACTTGAAGAGAATAAACGAATGATTCTACGATACCACACTGAAAAAAAAAAAAAGGTTTCAATGTGACACTGCATAAATTTTAAAACATACAAATTCATACACTCACACAGACATACACAAAACTATGTTTACCAAGTACTATGTGAACAATTTGTTGGTCTTTCATCATTTTGAGTGGTATGCCCAACTGATATCCTCCTGTATTACAGAAAACGAGTATATTATTTTGAAGAAGGTAAAAAATGAAAAATCTCCACACACAACTGAATGTCACTCCTTCAACAATCTGTCCTGAAGACCAGCATATGCCAGGCCCACCCTGGATCCTAATGAAGCGCCCCAAACCTGCCCCAAGACACCTGCCGCTGGGTAGCTGCCCATCCGGTGGGCGGGCAGGGCAGACAGAACAGGCTAAGGGGCGGTGTGCCACGTCGAAGGCAAGTCTCTCTCTCGGCACCCCAGGAAGTGAGACTTTGAAAGACTGAGACGATGAGAGAAGACTTTAGGAAGGAAATGTTAGAATGGAGATAGGCAGGAGGAAACAGCAGCCTTGGGGAGGTCTAGCACCTGAGGAAGAGCAGAGACCCTGTGACTTAGGAACACGCAGTTGAGAGACGTCAGATGTTACAGGCACACGCCGAGGCCGATCACTCAGCTAAGTGTTGCAACCTGTGACGCGTGCTCAGGCTCAGTCCTGTCTGACTCTTTGTGACCCCCTGGACTGCAGCCCGCCAGGCTCCACTGCCCATGGAATTTTCCAGGCAAGAGTACTGGAGTGGGTTGCCATTTCCTCCTCCAGGGGATCTTCCCAACTCGGGGACTGAATCTGTGTTTCGTGTCTCCTGCGTTGGCAGGCACATTCTTTACCACTGAGCCACCTGGGAAGCCCCTAGACTTTTGCAATCCACACTAAATCTTGCTTTATACTAAGTGCCCAGGATACTGATTTCTTGGGGATTCACTGGAATTAAAAGCAAACTAGAAATATGCTGTCACCATGACTCATGGAAATGAGTTACATCATCTCTGCACACAGTGGGGAGGAGTGGTGATATGTCACCCTCATGGGCAGCTCACAGGGCTCACTCCAGCTCGGCTCAGCTCACCTCTGATCATCCTTCATCACCTGGCCTCCACCCTGTGGACCTCTGACTTCAGACCAAGTCTAAATTCACTACATTCTACCTCTCTGGCTGGAAAGGTCAACTCTCACCCTTTAGTTACAGGAAACAGAGGGGGCAATTCTTTCTGGAGGTTTTTTAAGGCAAACAGATTCCCAACTGTCCTTCTACCATGAGCAGAAGGCTAACACTACTACTGATTCTGTTACTACCTACAAGTACGATTTAGCCGTGGATACACTTGATGGTAAAGGGGTAACCAGAGGGATTCTTATGAATTCTCAGAGCCTCTGCACTTCAGGGATGGCCATCAGTATGTCTGAGCTTTTGTTTTCAACTATAACACCAAACTTCTGTCTGAAAACTCTCAGAAAATGATACACACGGCTTTCAAGAGATGAGGTTAGAAAGAGGATATAAGATATTCTGGATGTGAGACGCCGATAGCAAATAGCAGAAATGAAAGAAGAACATATTACTAGCTATTTTTGTTTTTTAATGGAACTTGCCAGCTTCTGTGTGCTCCCCAGAAATGCCTCAGAGTTGCACTGTGGCCGGAAGCCTAAATGAGGTCTCAGAAAAGATAATGGAGCTTTAATGATGGAAATAGTACGAAAATTAAATCTAATCATGTTCCATTAAGCATACTCTTAGCTCCCATTTTTACCAAATTATTTTATTATGATTTCGCCTCTGTCTATTGAAACAACCTTTTACAGCAATTTGATTTGCAAGCATAAACAAGTCTCGTTTATTTTCTACTATGAAACCCAGTGGGATTAATAAGATGAGATGGATCATCTAAAATTTTACCCATTCTAGCAATCAGGAAGTAACCATTCAGAGAGATGAATACTTTGTTTTATATTTATTCGGGAGGAAAACATTACCCTCTAATTAGAGTCATATTGAACAGTAATGTATTACCTGCTTAGACAACGTTCAGCCAGGCAGCTCCTCCTAGACCAGACTTGAAAGCGAGACACAGGCATCTCCACATGAGGAGCTGCTGGCTCCCACTTCCCCTTCTCAGGCCTTCGGCCCCCACGCCTGCCCTCCGTCCCTCCCACTCTGCGAGGCATTGCTACCCTGTTCAGTCTTGTGCTATTAATGACCAGAAGTGCAGGACTGGATGCTTCCAGCAAAACGCTCCTGCACAGACATCCAGTTGGGAGTCCTGGAGTGCATGAGTTGTGAACAACCACATGAGCTGTTGAGGGGCACACAGATGACTATCAACAATCACGCATTCTGTCATGGGACACTGCAGAGGAAGATGGGAGAGGTGGTTCATTCACTCTGTTCTGCAGAGAACAGAAGTGCCTGTCCAAATAGGCAGGTGGGGTTTCACATATTCTTTCCAAAGCAAGTTGACTTCCACAATGTGTCATGATGAAAAAGATAGAAAGCTTAACCAGAATCACAATTTGCAAATTAAATGAGTCTCTGGGCCAAATCCTGACGGAAACCATCAAGAAATAAAGAATTGGGGAGGAAAAATTTATATTTAGAAAGAATGGTACCCATGAAGAAGAGGTTGGGGGAACAGTATATGATCACCAGACATAAATTTATACCAGTTTTCTATTCTAACTTTGTATTAAGGTCTGAAGAGAAAGAACAAAAAACATGAAAGACAAGATAACGATGAAACAATTTTAACTAGAGATCGTAAAATGTAATAAGTCCATAGTGATTATTAATATGCAAACACCCAAGGGACTTCCCTGGTGGTTCAGTGGCTATGACTCCACACTCCCAATGAAAGGGGGCCAGGTTGGATCCCTGGTCAGGGAACGAGATCCCACATGCCACAACTAAAGTTCCCACATGCTGTAACGAAAACCCAGCAAAGCCAAACAAATACACAAAAATAAATATTTTTAAAATATGTAAATACCCAATAACATAGCAACAACTTCCAGAAATCAGGAGAGACGAAGACAAACACATGGAAACACACTAATAATATGTTACCACATACCACCTCCTTTTATCTAAGCTAGAACATGGTATGGCTATGCACAATAACACGCTCCATAAACTGTCTTAGAGGTGTATGTCAAATCTAAGCTCTGTAGAGAATGAGAGAACAATTTTCAAGCATACAGAGAACTGACCACAACAGGCAGAAAGAAAATGTCAATAAATTTTGCCCCAAATAAAAATTCTTCAATGCAATTATTCAATACTATTAATCAATTTAAAAACCAAACAAGTTTTTCTTAAATGCTATTTTTCTTTATTTTTTAAGGATTTTAAAAATTTTTATATTTTTGAAGCATGGTTGCTATTTTTAAACCCTTGAGGGAAATATAGACCCAAACTGCAAAGTTTTATGAAAATAATGGTAAAGAAAACATAAAATATTAGTATCTATGGAATACTGCTCAAGTTATCAAAGGAAAATATGCAGCATTCAGTTCAGTTGCTCAGTCATGTCCAACTCTTTGTGACCCCATGAATCGCAGCACGCCAGGCCTCCCTGTCCATCACCAACTCCCAGAGTTTACTCAAACTCATGCCCATTGAGTCGGTGATACCATCCAGCCATCTCATCCTCTGTCGTCCCCTCCTCCTCCTGCCCCCAATCCCTCCCAGCATCAGGGTCTTTTCCAGTGAGTCAACTCTTCGCATGAGGTGGCCAAAGTACTGGAGCTTCAGCTTCAGCATCAGTCCTTCCAATGAACACACAGGACTGATCTCCTTTAAGATGGACTGGTTGGATCTCCTTGCAGTCCAAGGGACTCTCAAGAGTCTTCTCCAACACCACAGTTCAAAAGCATCAATTTTTTCAGTGCTCAGCTTTCTTCACAGTCCAACTCTCACATCCATACATGACCACTGGAAAAACCATAGCCTTGACCAGACGGACCTTTGTTGGCAAAGTAATGTCTCTGCTTTTTAATATGCTGTCTAGGTTGGTCCTTCTAAGCATTAGATATCCATACAACAAAAAAATACACATATACTCAATTTTTAAAAGCTAAGGAAAACATGAAGTTACCAAGACAAAGCAAAAGGATGAAATTCAAAAAGATCAAAGAATTTAATGAATGAGGATGCTTCTGTCTCGAGCAGGATATAATACGTCACATAGACCAAAAATATCACCTTAAAACAACTGGAAAACTCCAGAAAAATTACAAAATCAAATTTGTACAGGTAACAAAGAGCTCCAAGAGCACCAAGAAGGGAACAAAAATTCCAGAAAGTGGAAAACTTTTCCAGGGTGACTAATGCTTCCAAATATTTTCCTCCCAGGGCATTTGCTGGTTCTGGATGCTAGCTGAAAGTTAGTTCAGTACCTACTAAGGGCATGAGAAACCAGCAACAATTTTAAAGATTGTACAGGGCTGGAATGACAAATGGGAAACTTGGGAGACCTCAAATGCGAAAGCAATATCCCCAGGAGACATCTGATGGATTCTAAAACTGCACAAGGCTAGTAAGCTGAGCAGAAAGTCTGTAAAGACTGAGCAAAATTTCCCACAGTTAGTGGTATAGGCATAACTCAGAGCTATTGCAAATTCAGTTTCTGACTATCACAAAAACACAAATACCACAATAAATCAGGTCACACAAATTTTTTTGGTGTAACAGGGCATGTGGAAGTCATTCACGCTTCAGTCTATTGTGCAAAGCATTATGTCTAAAAAAACAATGCATTTCCTTAATTTTAAAATACTTTATCACTAAAAAAAAAAATGCTAACCACTATCTGAACCTTGAGCAAGTCATAATCTTTTTGCTGGTGGAGGGCATGGCCTTGATGTTGATTGCTGCTGACTGGTCATGACTGTGGTTGCTGAAGGTCGGGGTGACTGTGACAATTTCTTAAAATAACAGTGAAGCTTTGCAGCAACAGTGGATTCTCCCATTCACAAACCATTTTTCTGTAGCTTGCCATTCTGTTTTGATAGCATTTTACCCACAGAAGTTCTTTCAAAATTGGAGTCAGTCTTCTCAAACCCTGCTACTCCTTTATCAACTAAGTCCTCTGTTGTCATTTAACAATCTTCTCAGCATCTTCACCAGGAGTAGATTCCATCTCAAGAAACCACTTTCTCTGCTCACCCACAAGAAGGAACTTCTCAGCCATGGAAGTTTAATCATGAGATTGCAGTAATTCTGTCACATCTTCAAGCTCCACTTCTAGTTCTCTCGCTGTTTCCGCTACGTCAGCAGTTACTTCTCCCACTGAAGTCATGAACTTAGTCGTCCATGAGGGTTGGAACCAACTTCTTTCAAACTCCTGTTCATATTGGTATTTTGACCTCTTCCCATGAACCATGAATGATCTTAATGGCATCTAGAGTGGTAAATCTTTTTCAGGTTTTCAAACGACTTTTGCCCAGACCCTTCAGAAGGATCACTACCTATGGCAGTTACAGCCCTATGAAATGCCTTTTATAAAGAATAAGACTTAACAGATGTTCACAAGGGGTCCCAACAGGGCTACAGTCAAGGTGTTGAGAGGGCTGAGTTCCTTCTGGATGCTCAAGAGGAGAATTTCCTTGCATCAACCAGGTTCAAAAGGCCTCCTGCATTTCTTGGTTTATGTTCCCTCTTTCACATCACTTCAGCCTCCGCTTTCAGCATCAAATCTCCATTTCTGCCTCGGCTGCCTCCCTTCTTCCCTTATAAAACCTTTGTGATCACATTAGACCACCCAGATACTCCACAATAGTCTCTCCATTTCAGGAGTCTTAACCCCATCTGCAAAGTCCCTTTTTATCATACACGCATGCTCGGTCACTAAGTCATGTCCAACTCTTTGCGACACCATGGACTTTTGCCCGCCAGACTCCTCTGTCCATGGGATGTCCCAGGCAAGAATACTGGAGTGGGTTGCCATTTCCTCCTCCAGTGGATCTTTCCCACCCAGGGACCCAACCTGTGTCTCCTACACTGGCAGGCAGATTCTTCACCACTGAGCCACCTGGGAAGCCCCCCTCCCCCCGGCCTTTTGTCATAAAGGATAACATACTCACAGGTCCCGAGGATTAGGGAGTGGATGCCTTGGGGCTGGGGAATATGACTGCCAACCACAGCAGAGGGGGAGGAATAGCTATGGGTCAGCAACTATGACTGTCTTCTAAAAACTAAAATAAATAAATAGACTTAAAAGTTGCAATTACTCCTTGATCCATGGGCTGCAGAATTGATTTTGTGTTAGCGGGCATGAAAACAATGTTAATCTGGTTGTACACCCCCATCAAAGCTCTGGGGTTACTAGGTGCACTGTCAATGAGCAGTAACGTATTTTGAAATGAAAATTTTTTCTTGAGGTCTCAAGAGTAGGCATAAAAAAATTTAGCAAATCACATTGGAAACAGATGGGCCGTCATCCAGGCTTTCCTGTTGCATTTATAGAGCACAGGCAAAAGATTTAGCCTAATCCTTAAGGGCCCTAGGATTTTTGAAATGGTAAATAAGCACTGGCTTTGACTTAAAAGTCACCAGCTTCATCAGCTCCTAACAAGACAGTCCATCTGTCCTTTGAAGCTTTGAAGTCAGGCACTGACTTCTCTCTAGTTATGAAAGTCCTAGATGACATCTTCTTCCAGGGGAAGGCTGTTCTGTCTACATTGAAAATCTATTGATTCTTCTGGGTAACTTGCTGCAGCTTCTGCATCAGCCCTCGCTGCTTCATCTTGCACTTCTATGTTACAAAGATGTTAAACTCCATGAACCATCTCTGCTAGCTTCAAATTTTTCTTCTGCAGCTTTCTCACTTCTCTCAGCCTTCCTTGAACTCAAGAGCATCCGGGCCTGACTCTGGGTTAGGCTCTGGCTTAAGGGAATATTTGGCTAGTTTCATCTTCCATCCAGACCATTCATACATTCACCACATCAGCAATAAAGCAGCTTGCTGTTCAGTGGAGTAGCACTTCTAATATTCTTCAGGAACTTTCCTTTGCATTCACAACTTGGCTAACTGTTTGACAAGAGGCCCAACTTTCAACCCATCACAGGGTTTCACTAAGGGTTTCGCTTTCTTCACTAAGTTCGGTCATGTCTAGCTTTTGATTTAAAGTTGAGAGATGTGTGACTCGTCCTTTCACCTGAACACTTAGAGGCCACTGCAAGATGATTAACTGACCTAACTTCAATATTGTTTTCTCAGGGAACAGAGAGGCTTGAAGAGAGGGAAACAGATGGGGGAGCCACTGGTCACTAGAGCAGTCGGAAGACACACAACATTTTATCAATCAAGTTTACGATCTTCCATGTGCATGGTTCGTGATATCCCAAAACAATTACAACAGCTACAGCAAAGATCACTGATCACTGTAACAAGTAAAATAACAAAAAAAGTTTGAAATAGTGTGAGAATGACCCAAATGTGACACAAAGACAGTGAAGTCAGCAAAAAGGAAAAATAAATGTTACTGGGAAAATGGCACTGATAGACTTGCTCCCCACCAAGTCACAGACATTTATTCTCTAACTCCATTTACATTTGATTAAGATTTTGCTTCCACATTATCACTTTTTGTTTCCCTGCTGAACTTTTTCAATCTCTTTTCTGATCATCCACTTTTGTATTAATAAAACATCCCATGGGTTTCTCACTGGGAGATGATGAGGATACACAACTACACATTTTGCCGTCTAAGCCTGAACTGATATCCAGTGACAAATCACCAACAGATTTTGCAATAGGCCACTCACCGTCATGTAGCATCTGTTATTCACTTAGTGAAGTGTTGATTAAAGAGCCAGCAGAGAATTGTGTACTTAATGCAATTGCTCACAGTTTATATACCACCATAAGTGAAATCTCAGTTGTTGCTAGGAAACTGGAGTTACTTAACTAAACCATGGTAATTTAAATTCATGCATACTGGAATCATGCAAAGAAATTTATTTCATATCTAAAACAGAGATGATACAGAGAGACACACACCCTGACCTTCTCCAGGGGATCTTCCCAACCCAGGGATTGAACTCAGGTCGCCCGCATTGCAGGTGGATTCTTTACCATCTGAGCCACCAGGGAAGCCCAGAAACAAACACAGAATACACTAAATGTTAAGTCCAATTATCTCTGGGTACTCGGTTATAGCTAATTTCTATTCTTTGGGCTTCTCTGTGTATTTCAGTTTTTATACAATGAAGATCTAAATGCAATACTTGTACAAAAAGGAAAATCAATTATATCTAAAGGACAACAGTAAGTGGTGCTAGTGGTAAAGAACCCGCCTGCCAATGCAGGAGACATAAGTGACACAGGTTCAGTTCCTGCATGGAGACGATCCCCTGGAGAAGGGAATAGCAATCCACTCCAGTATCCCTGCCTGGAAACTTTCATGGACAGAGGAGCCTGGCAGGCTACAGTCCATGGGGCTGCAAAGAGTAGAACGTGACTGAAGCAACTTAGCACACACAGTAAGTTAATTTTAAAGTGGTGATCTAGGATGTTATCGTTTCCTGTTGTAGAACACATAGAGTTTTAAACTCAAACAAACCAGCAGAGACCAGAACATGATGATGTTTTTCATGATTTTCCTTAGGTAAATATGATTAAATGTCACTGTGACTAATTGATCTAATGCCAGTAAATATGTTCTAGTTTATTTCCTTTTCCAGTGAACAGACTATCACATTTACTTCCTCTTCCCAAGTTCTTTGTCTCCTGAAGCAGTGATGGCTTCCATAAATATACTGTAGCATTTAACGAAGGGGGGGTAAGTCATTGCTCATTTCTCTACATATTTACATCATAAAAATTATCTGGCATAAATTATTTCTGCTCAATAATGTAAGTGCAGTGAGTTTGCCTGAGAAAATATCAAAGGAAAAATGTGGATGTGTGCATGTCAACAAGTATGCAAATGTGTATATATTTTGTACACACAAGGGCAAGGCACAAAACAACACAACGCAACAGAAACTCGCACTACCCTTGGCTTAGGAGTTTATCAAACTCTGTCCATAGATCATGGCAAGTTCTACCCTAGAATGGCCCCTCAATTTGAAATGTAAAAGAGGAAATACATGCAGAAATAACAGTGTACAAAATAATATTACCATTACGTTGACTACTTACACAATTGTTTTCTGGTAGACCCATTAACAGTCCCAACCTAGTTTTTTGGTGAGTGTATTTTTCTTAAGCAACTAATATCACAAATTTCATTAATGATGGACAAACGAGCCACACACAAAAAAAGTACATTCAGCTGACACTGAGTATACAGCACCATAAATCTGCTGCAAAACGTGAACGCTGCCACAGGCCACCAAAGTCCAAATTTGTTTTCGCTTTTCAACTGAACCCAAGTCAGGGATGCAAGATACAAGCCAAACTTCATGACTCAGTTGACATTTTTAATTTTTTTTTTGCGAGGGGGTGTTTCCCAAGAATTAACCATTAGCACTGACAATGACTCCATTTAAGTGGGATTTTAATGTCTCATCTATTAGAAAACAACGTGGTCCTCTAGGTAGCACATCAATTCCAAGGCTTCATCATAAGGAATTCGTTACAAATACTGACATATGGAACATTCTATGAAGATACTGAACAGATTAAATTCTTCCTGGGAAGACATCATTCATCTCTAGGTCATAAACCATTCTGCAGCTAGGCCAACCTAAAGAAAGGTATGCTGGCATAATAAAAGGTAAGGAATTTTATTTACAGATCAGTTTTGGAAAGGGGCCACTTGTAATGCCAATCTCAGTAGAACAAAAGGTTCTCCAATGATATGCTTTCTGTCTCCCTACCCATCTTCATTTCCACGAACTAGTGTCTCATATAATGGATGCTTCCGTTTCTCTCAGAAACAATGAGTCACATAACAATCCCTTAGAAGAAACAACAGGCTTGTGTTACTGAACTTTTTCTTGTAGACCCCAACTGCCTAGGCTCTAATGAGGACAGTTTTCTGAAAAAGAAATCTCTGAAAAGTCCCTGCAGAGAAATCAGACATCTTGGTGCCTCTCTTAATCCATTCCAGTGGTGATAATAATAACCATGGAGGAGGGAAGGGCAATCCTGGAAATGTGGCATTCTTCTCTCCCCAACAGGAACTGGCACAAGAGGGTAGATTTCAATGCCTCACGTCATTTGAGCAAAACCATTATTACTCATTAAATACGTAAGGCTGACAGAAAGGGTACAAATGAAAATTAGAAAAAGAATGCAGAGACTGACACATTATCCTCATTTCTACATTCATAACATGATTATTGAGCATCTGTTCTGTCACCAGATGCTATTCTTGTGCTAACCGTATTCATACTGTAATCTCATGTCCAGGGAAGCCCTGACCTACAGCGGCTATAGAGTTGAGTCATCCTAGTGTGAGAAAGTAATTCCTCACATGCTGCTAAAAGTCTATTCATTGTTCTTCCTAGGAAAGCCAGAATTTACGGAACTTAAACAACCTTAAATAGAGAAGGTCCAGGTTTTTACTTTTCTATAAAGTTGAGTTTTAGTAAAAATATATAACAGTACTAAAACATCTGAAGAGGAAGAATGAGGAAAAGATGAAGTGAAAGTCTAAATTTTTAAGTGTGGCACTTTCACTGCAATAGAGGTTAAATAAATTTAAGTGGGTCAGAAAGTTTGGGACGAGACCTGAATATGCATATCTCTTCACATCATGTTAAAAGTGGCTTCTTCCAAAACTGTGGAGATGGATGGGCTACTTACAAAACAGGGCAGAAATGAATATTTAATAGTAACAGAGACAGCAGACTAACGGTGAACAGTACAGACTCTGGAGCAAGAGGGAACCAACTCTTCCTAGTCTGTGATCCTGGGCAAGTCTTACTTAACCTCTCTGTGCCTCCTCATTCTTCATTGCTACAGTCCGGGAGCGGGGAGGAGGAAAGCTGCTTCATGAGGTTGTTACGAGGATTAGAAGGCAACATGCATAAAGTACCTTGTGTATACCAAACACCCTAAGTATGTGTTAAATCATTCAATATTGGAGAAAAACAATTTTAGATCTCTGTTTCAAGTCACACTCCTAAGCAAATTTGAAGTAGATTAAAAAGTCTAATGTTAAAAAATAAAATCATGACCATAAGAGAGAGAAATGTTTTTCAAATCAGAAGTGGAGAAAGTATTTTAAAGTGTAACATCAAAATCAAACTCTTAAGATATATAGATATGACTTCAAAATTATTTAAAATGTCTGTCTAAAAATCAACAAATACAATTGAAAGTCAAATGACAAACTAAGCAAGTATTTAGGTCATATGTGGCAAAATTAATGTAATTAACATATAAAGAGCTCTTATAAATCACTAAGAAAATGCTAAGTACGTATATCCAAAAATGGGCAAAGGCCATGAATAGGCAATCAATAGAAAAATAAATAAAATTTCTAGCAATGTCACCCATTCTTCCAGGTGCTGGAGTTTCAGTGCTGAAGATAAGAGAGTGTTCCTACTCTCATGGAGCTTAAATGTTACTGAGTGAAGACACAAAACTGATAAAGAACTAAGAAATGTTTCAAAAAGTGTTAAGGGCTATATTAAGAACTAAAATCGTGTGATCTTAGAGACAGTGACTTAAGTAAATACCAGGTCGGTGGAAAGAAGAACCTCCCGTGGAGAAAAGGGAACCCTCTTACACTGTTGGTGGGAATGCAAACTAGTACAGCCACTATGGAAAACAGTGTGGAGATTCCTTAAAAAACTGGAAATAGAACTGCCATATGACCCAGCAATACCACTTCTGGGCATACACACTGAGGAAACCAGATCTACCCAGTCCTAATGAGATGGATGAAACTGGAGCCCATTATACAGAGTGAAGTAAGCCAGAAAGATAAAGAACATTACAGCATACTAACACATATATATGGAATTTAGAAAGATGGTAACGATAACCCTATATGCAAAACAGAAAAAGAGACACAGAAATACAGAACAGACTTTTGAACTCTGTGGGAGAAGGTGAGGGTGGGATGTTTCAAAAGAACAGCATGTATACTATCTATGGTGAAACAGATCACCAGCCCAGGTGGGATGCATGAGACAAGTGCTCCGGCCTGGTGCACTGGGGAAGACCCAGAGGAATCGGGTGGAGAGGGAGATGGGAGGGGGGATCGGGATGGGGAATAAGTGTAAATCTATGGCTGATTCATATCAATGTATGACAAGACCCACTGAAATGTTGTGAAGTAATTAGCCTCCAACTAATAAAAAAATGAAAAAAAAAAAAAATGGGAAAAAAAAAAAGAAGAACCTCCCACAAAATTAAATTTATACTTGAATGATAGGTTTACCAGCCATATCAAGGTGACGGGAAAGCATTTCAGGGAAATGGTCCCAAGTGGATATTAGCTTGACAATGTAAAAAAAAAACAACCACCATGGCTGAAGTAGATGATGGGGTGGGTGGTGAGAGGTGCAAGGAAGAGATGATGTGGCCTTGGTGAGTCTGAATGAAGAGCTCTGGTTTTATTTCCAGTTAGATGTGACACCCTGGCAGGTTTTAAACTGGAGCGGGATATATATCATTTTCATCTTAGGAAGGTAAAAGCCGGCCGCTATTTGGAACCCAGATGGTAAGAAACCAAAAAACGTTGAAGCAGAGAACCAAGTCGGGACACACTGGCCATCCAGGTAAGCTAGGACAGTGACCTGGATACAGTGGTGGTAACAGAGATGGAAAAAGTAGGCAAATGGAGATATGTTTGGGAGAAGAATAAAATAAAATACAATCTGGGACCGTCGTATATGGATGACGAGAGGTAAACTGTACAGAGATGGAGAAAACTACTGAAGCAAGAGTTTGGGTATGGGTAAGGAAGGGCAGTGGGCACAGAATCCAAAGGTCTCTTTGGCTACATGAAGTCTGAGATACTTCTAAGGCACCCACATGGAGATTTCCAATGTACAGTTGAACACTAGACTCTGACTCCAAAGGAAAGATGAAAGTTGAACCTAAGATCTGGAAGTCTGCAGCAGATACTAAGAGTGCTATCAGATGAGGCGTGATACACTCACCAGGTCAGATGACAGGGGGCACACTCAGAACTTAGCAGAAAACAGAGTGAAGGGACTCTCCACGGGTGTGCAGGCAAGCTGGAGACAGCCAGCAGGGCGATGAGGCACCCAGGGGCCAGCAGAGACCACCCCAAGCCCCAAGAGACAAGGCAAAGGGCCGTGTTGCCACAGCCCAGGAGGAGCCGGAGTCACAGAGGAGGGGACCCCAGACAGGAACTGAAGTTACAATGGAATTCAGCCTCTGCCAGGACAGTCGCTAAGGCGGGGGGCAATGAGAAGAGGGAGTGCCTGACCTTGTTCTCCTCCTGTCCCCTTCACCCTGACCAGGCCTGCAGAGACTACTGGCAGAACCCAAAAGAAGCCTGAAGCTAAGGGGAGCAGGTGCCCACAGGCTGGGTGCATGAGGGAGCGCAAGGGATGGACAGAATGTTAGAACTAAGACGGCCGAGGTACCAAGTGGCTGCTGCTGCTGCTGCTGCTAAGTCGCTTCATTCGTGTCCGACTCTGTGCGACCCCATAGACGGCAGCCCACCAGGCTCCCCCGTCCCTGGGACTCTCCAGGCAAGAACACTGGAGTGGGTTGCCATTTCCTTCTCCAGCGCATGAAAGTGAAAAGTGAAAGTGAAGTCGCTCAGTCGTGTCCGACTCTCAGTGACCCCATGGACTGCAGCCCACCAGGCTCCTCCGTCCATAGGATTTCCCAGGCAAGAGTACTGGAGTGGGGTGCCATTGCCTTCTCCGACTGAGTGGCTAGCCACATGGAAACAAAAGTCACCCACAATGGTGACGGCGGTAGCCACGGGAAGAAAGTGAGTGAGCTAGATCCCGGGGCAAGCTTTCTCAGCATGGCCACTACTGACATTTGGAGCCAAGGAGCCCTTTGTTGTGGGGTCTGTCCTGCACCTTACTAGTAGCATCCCTGAACTCCACCTCAAGATAGAGGCAGCAGCACATCCGAGTCCTCCTCACAGCCCCCTGGGTTGGTGGCCAGGCTTAATAGCAGACTGCTCCATTAGGATTTGGGAGTGAAATCCACTGAGCGCCCCTGTTCTCAGGCAGCATAGAGGTGACTGGGAAGGGATGTCCCACCCAGAGGCTCTGCTGTCTCCCCCGACCCGTGGTAGGGCACCATGGAAAAGCCTTAAGGGACTAATGTCCCCACGCACCATCCATCGACAAGCCAAGACCTCACTCTTCTTCTGTAGCTGGACCTTCCTGAAGGATTGTTGGGGGCAACTCTACAGGGTTCAAAGCTTCTTTTCTCCATGTGGACCATGGAGGGGGGCTTTTCTTCTTTAGGATCAAAACCTGCAGGGCTTTGCACCAGTCAGCATGGCAAATTGTACATCTGTCTTTTATAGCTTAAGAAAAATGTAGTTTTCTAGACTTAATTCCCTTTCCCTGCCCCTCCCTCCACAGCATACCCCAGGCTGGGTTCTTTGGATAGACAGTCCAGTCTCCCATACAGGCAAGTCCTAGAGACACCCATCAATGAACTCAGTGCAGGGCCAGCTTGTGTCAGTCTCTGGGTTCACTGCCCAGGCCAGGGACACTGAGGTTCGGAGGGGCAGGTTTCTGGGCAGGTAAGAAGACGGTACCACCCGCAGGCAAACTTTCTGCTCTGGTGACCTTCCCTAGATCACCAGTCTACCACGAGACCACTGAGAAGGGGCCAGGAAAAGGAACACACTCCTCAAAACACAAACTAAAGAGATCTGTGGGGAGGGGAACAGAGGATCTCTGCAGAGGTAAAGGCCACAATTCATAATATAGTGAGTGGCAAAAAGGGAAAAACCAAAACATGCCTCTTGAAATGTAGTCCCCTAAATTGAAAAAATAATGACAACTTCCTTTAAAAAAAAAAATTAAAAGACTCATTTCTAAGCATGGCTTTCATCACTGGCAATCCCTGCCTCCCCAAAGAACTCAAGTTAACGAACCTTAAGAGTCCCAAGGCCCCTGAGGGCTGAGTGGACCCACTGAACATGACAGGAATCCTCAATATGCAAAACCAATCAAGATTCACCCTGGTCCCAGGTGACCTCACTCCCGCCCTGAGCTGCCTCCGTCACAGGGAGAAAGGCCTGGCTTTGCTTCAGCTGCAAGCCCCACCATCTATCTCAACAGTTTCACAGCACTGCACACTTTCTACACTAAACCCTCTAAAATATTAATTGTAGCTCAACTGGAGCTACGGAAAACTATAATACATTTTACAGTGAGGTAAAAGAAAATCCCAGTGATTCAACAGATACAGAGTATCTGAGGAGACCAGACAGGGGCAGAGACACGTATGTGATCAATCTCCCGGAGCACATGAGTAATGGATTTCAAACAGAAGCCTGTCGTGGAGAGCAAAATGAATCATCTTTACAAGGAAACCTAGAAATGGCCAGAGTAACGGTGGCACAACAGGAAGTACTAAGCCGTGAGTCATGAGGGCCGGCCGTCAGGGTAACACGACCGTGGCTTCTGCCTCAGCCGGTTAAGTTCAAGAATCACAATGTGAATTTTAATCTAAGAAAACATCAACTATCTGTGAATACCGGCATCACCTACCAGATACACACACACGGATTCCCGAGTCAGTCTCAGCTGCTGCTTCTACCAAGACTGCTCTGTGGTGTTCCTCACAACCATTTACCTGGCAGGCTTATTATAAAATACAGTGAGTAGTATTCCTTCAGCAGGACCACACACTTAGTAGGTTAACACAGAAGTGTTGTTATTTTACAGTTCTGGAGGATGGAACTCCAAGGCGGGTCTCCCTGAACTGACAATCAAGATGTCAGCAGAGCTCCGCTTCTTCCTGGAAGCCAGTTTTCCAGTTTTGGGAGGCTGCAGCATCCCTTGGCCTGGGGCCCCCATGTTCTGCCGTCAAAGCCAGCAGGGGCTACCCAGGTCCTACACATCTCATCAGGTTACTCTGAAAACTCCTCCTGCCTCCTCCTCGCACAGATAAGAATCCCGTGATTACACTGAGCCCACTCGGATAAGCCAAGAAAATGTCAACTTTAATTCCATCTACAAACTTAAGATTCCCACTGCATATGCATAGGTTTCAGGAATTAGAATGTGGACATCTCAGTGGGCGGAGGCAATATTTTGCCCATCATGAGTGCAAATTCTCTCAACACCATCCTACCCACAGCACAGGAGAAAATCTACATTAACACATAAAAAGCTTGCTCAGAGAAGGCATTTTTAAAATGTGAATGTCAGTGAATAACTATTGGTTACTACCTACAAAAATAAAAAGTATCTACTTAATATTGCTTCTTTTACTCACATGTTTGAAAATGTGCTTTCCACACAAATGGTTCCCAGGCAGATCTTTCTAAAGTAAAGCTGACCATGTCAAATCCTTGGTGAACATTCTTCCAAGGCTCACAGAGAACAGGAAGCAGAGTCTGAACTCCCCAGCAGGGACATAAAACCCTTCACAGTGTGGACCCCACATACCTTCCCTTACCCTCCACCACCACCCCTTACATACCCACTCATCCCCTCACACACCCACTCATCCCCTCACACACTCACTCATCCCCTTGCACACTCACTC